>NW_019268596.1:694493-740920 GCF_002738365.1 Cucurbita moschata | reverse complement strand
TTTTTTTTTTTTTTTTTTTTACTACAGATTTTTTTTTTCCTTTTTTCCTACTGATTTTTCTTTTCGTTTTTTTTTTCTTCCGATAATTTGAGAGAGACTAAAAAATTGATAGAAAAAAAAACAAATAACAGTAAAGATATTTCACCTCTAGAGCGGTCAAAGAACATCGACCAAATGCGATAATACCAAATGATAAGCGCCAACAATGCTGGATTTTGCAAAGCTAGAGATCCTTCTAGAATCCTTGCAAACGTTCACAAAGAAAGCTAACTTAACGAATTGATTCCAACCAAGAGTTGGTTAGAAGATGAATGACTCTAAGATCGAACTTGGAATCTATGATGGTCACTCTTAGACTCCAAGACAACTCACTCCAAAATTAGCTTGATCAAAACTAATTCAATGAATCGGTTTAAACATCAAACCTAAAGCAAGGTTTGAAAAAGAATAACAGCAAAAAAGTATCAAGAGAACACAAAGGTTTTGTTTGTATTCAACAATGATCCTTAAACATGAATATTACATATCTTTAAATAGGCCAACAAGATAATCCAAAGATAATGAAGTTCATCTACCAACTACAAATTACAACTACCAATAAAAGCTTATAAATACAAATTGAATAAGATAAGCCAAACATAAATTGTCTTAATTGGTAGTTCAACTACCAAAGACGAAGTCTTCTAATCACTTTCCAATGCCAGCCACTCTATTATTTTCTTGATTTGACATGCTAATGCTATAAAGGTTTTTGGGCTCAAAAGTATTTGTTTCAACTTGTACACTAGCTAGCCTTTGAAGATGCAATGTATTGGCCTCTTGTATCTTCTTAACCTTGCTTCTTGTAATTGGTCGTTTGGGTACATGCAAAGGGTCAGTAGTTGAATTCATGAATTCATATCATTGAGTATTTTGAGAATACTCAGTAAGTGACCCCACTATTGAGGTTAAATGCAAACACATACAATTTCATGAATGGGGCCAATCATAACAGTCTATTTTCCTACGGCGGCTATCCTAACGAGCAATTTAGATGTGTACTTAATTTTCCAATACATGATCTACACGTGCGAGTATGGACCCACTAGTCGATTCGCACACCTCTTGGGCTCCTTTCTATTCAGACGAGCATTCTCTGGTAGTTGTTGATGTCGAACACCCGTTAGCAATAGCGACCATGACAGCAGCATTATGATAAACATAATGATCGTTTTCCTGCCTCGTAGCGATTACGTCCGTACTATTATGAAGGATAGGAGTATCCCCCAATGCATGAGCACACAATAATGCATGAGGTCCCAACATTTTTTCCATTTTCATTATCATTTAATACAACTCCAATCTGCCTTCATATCATATCATTTTGTCATACCGCTTCTCATATCGTTTATCATATCTCTCATGCATATGCCAGGGTTTTATTTCATGCTAGTTCATCATTTTTGCATGTCAATTATATCATAACATTCATATTACATACAAGTGTCATATCATAATGTTTCCATGCCCCTTCAGACATAACAATTTTCATCATGTACATATCATACCATATCATATATCACAATAGTCATATAACATAACCCGTATGTGCTATTCACATACCACATTACAACATATCATATCACAATATATCATATCATAAACATATCAATTTATCACATATATCGTGTCATAACATGTATAATATCATTCTCATATCATATCACTATATATATATATATATATATATATATCCGTTATTTGCATATCATATCATAATCATATCATTTTGTAAACACTTCATAGTCACAACGTCCCATATACATATCCTAGTCATATCGTTTCCTAAACTTGTCATAGCCTAATCATTCTTATGCCTATCATAGTCGTATCATTTCATAAACATAACTTAGTCATATCATTTCTCAAACATATCCTAATCTTATTGTTTTATGAACGAATCCGACTCATATCGTTTAATTAACGTATCCTAGCCATACCATTGTATCAACGTATCCTAACCATATCGTTTTATCAATCTATCATAATCATATCGTTTTATCAATCTATCATATTCAAGATAAGCAATGATGAAAATTGGTGCTTAATGTGAAAACTTGGGTTTGTCACAAGATCATCTAATTTATAGATGACACAAGGAGCACTCTCAAGCTTTTTTTTTTTTTTAATCGAGAGGTGAAACTAAAAGTTAAGGACTTCGGAAGAACTGCATGACTAGAATATGATTACGTTATGGATATGCCTAAAGGCAGAAGCACAAGTGGTCTAGTGGTAGAATAGTATCCTGCCACAGTACAGATTCTTGACTGGTGTCTTGAGAGATTATCAAGGATGAAACTTTGTGCTTAATGTGAAAACTTGGGTTTGGGTTTGTCACACGAGGAGATGATTACCTTATACATATGCCTAAAGGTAGAAGCCATGTACAATATAAAAGGAAAATTTTAATCCGGGACTACTCAATTAAGAAATTTTAATCCACATCATCAATAAGGGGTGGGACTACCCACTATCCAATTATGCACAATATAAAAGAATTTTAATCCACAGCAATCGAGGTGGGACTACCCACTACCCAATTATGCACAATATAAAAAGAAAATTTTAATCCCAATCCAAGTGGGACTACCCAATTAAGAAATTTTAATCCACATGAGCAATCCAAGTGGGATTACCCAATTAAGAACATCGGATTCAGAACAGTCCTAGACAGGAAGCCATGCACAATATAAAAGGAAGAAAGAGACATTTTTGGGAAGTAGAAATTCGGATTAGACAGTACCAGCCTCGGCTATTGTGAACTGTTGTGAAATCAGAGAAAAAGAAGAAGAAAGATTCACAAGAGGGAGAGCGACATTTTTAGGAAGCAGAAATTCGGATTAGACAGTAGCGGCCTTGACTACTGTGAACTGTTATGAAATCAGAGAAAAAGAGGAAGAAAGATACCCAATTAAGAACATCCTAGACTACTGTGAACTGTTATGAAATCAGAGAAAAAGAGGAAGAAAGATACCCAATTAAGAACATCCTAGGTGGACAAATTATTCTTTGAAATCAGAGAAAAAGAGGAAGAAAGATACCCAATTAAGAACATCCTAGGTGGACAAATTATTCTTTTTCAGTCCTAAACATGATTAAGAACCGTCCTAAATAGGAAGCCATGCACAATATAAAAGAAAGAAAGAGTGATACCCAATTAAGAACACTCTTAAACAGGATTAAGAACAGTCCTCAACAGGAAGCCATGCACAATATAAAAGAAAAATTTTAATCCACATGAGCAATCCAAGTGGGACTACCCAATTAAGAACATCGGATTAAGAACAGTCCTAAACAGGAAGCCATGCACAATATAAGAGGAAGAAAGAGCGACATTTTTAGGAAGTAGAAATTCAGATTAGACAGTAGCAGCCTCGGCTATTGTGAACTGTTGTGAAATCAGAGAAAAAGAAGAAGAAAGATTCACAAGAGGGAGAGCGACATTTTTAGGAAGCAGAAATTCGGATTAGACAGTAGCGGCCTCGACTACTGTGAACTGTTATGAAATCAGAGAAAAAGAGGAAGAAAGATACCCAATTAAGAACATCCTAGGTGGACAAATTATTCTTTTTCAGTCCTAAACATGATTAAGAACCGTCCTAAATAGGAAGCCATGCACAATATAAAAGGAAGAAAGAGTGATACCCAATTAAGAACAGTCTTAAACAGGATTAAGAACAGTCCTCAACAGGAAGCCATGCACAATATAAAAGAAAAATTTTAATCCACATGAGCAATCCAAGTGGGACTACCCAATTAAGAACATCGGATTAAGAACAGTCCTAAACAGGAAGCCATGCACAATATAAGAGGAAGAAAGAGCGACATTTTTAGGAAGTAGAAATTCAGATTAGACAGTAGCAGCCTCGGCTATTGTGAACTGTTGTGAAATCAGAGAAAAAGAAGAAGAAAGATTCACAAGAGGGAGAGCGACATTTTTAGGAAGCAGAAATTCGGATTAGACAGTAGCGGCCTCGACTACTGTGAACTGTTATGAAATCAGAGAAAAAGAGGAAGAAAGATACCCAATTAAGAACATCCTAGGTGGACAAATTATTCTTTTTCAGTCCTAAACATGATTAAGAACCGTCCTAAATAGGAAGCCATGCACAATATAAAAGGAAGAAAGAGTGATACCCAATTAAGAACAGTCTTAAACAGGATTAAGAACAGTCCTCAACAGGAAGCCATGCACAATATAAAAGGAAAATTTTAATCCACATGAGCAATCCAGTGGGACTACCCAATTAAGAACATCGGATTAAGAACAGTCCTAAACAGGAAGCCATGCACCAATCCAGTGGGACTACCCAATTAAGAACATCGGATTAAGAACAGTCCTAAACAGGAAGCCATGCACAATATAAGTGGGACTACCCAATTAAGAACATCGGATTAAGAACAGTCCTAAACAGGAAGCCATGCACAATATAAGAGGAAGAAAGAGCGACATTTTTAGGAAGTAGAAATTCGGATTAGACAGTAGCAGCCTCGGCTATTGGGAACTGTTGTGAAATCAGAGAAAAAGAAGAAGAAAGATTCACAAGAGGGAGAGCGACATTTTTAGGAAACAGAAATTCGGATTAGACAGTAGCGGCCTCGACTATTGTGAACTGTTATGAAATCAAAGAAAAAGAGGAAGAAAGATACCCAATTAAGAACATCCTAGGTGGACAAATTATTCTTTTTCAGTCCTAAACATGATTAAGAACCGTCCTAAATAGGAAGCCATGCACAATATAAAAGGAAGAAAGAGTGATACCCAATTAAGAACATCCTAGGTGGACAAATTATTCTTTTTCAGTCCTAAACATGATTAAGAACCGTCCTAAATAGGAAGCCATGCACAATATAAAAGGAAGAAAGAGTGATACCCAGTTAAGAACAGTCTTAAACAGGATTAAGAACAGTCCTCAACAGGAAGCCATGCACAATATAAAAGGAAAATTTTAATCCACATGATCAATCCAGTGGGACTACCCAATTAAGAACATCGGATTAAGAACAGTCCTAAATTTAATCCACATGATCAATCCAGTGGGACTACCCAATTAAGAACATCGGATTAAGAACAGTCCTAAACAGGAAGCCATGCACCAATCCAGTGGGACTACCCAATTAAGAACATCGGATTAAGAACAGTCCTAAACAGGAAGCCATGCACAATATAAGTGGGACTACCCAATTAAGAACATCGGATTAAGAACAGTCCTAAACAGGAAGCCATGCACAATATAAGAGGAAGAAAGAGCGACATTTTTAGGAAGTAGAAATTCGGATTAGACAGTAGCAGCCTCTGCTATTGGGAACTGTTATGAAATCAGAGAAAAAGAAGAAGAAAGATTCACAAGAGGGAGAGCGACATTTTTAGGAAGCAGAAATTCGGATTAGACAGTAGCGGCCTCGACTACTGTGAACTGTTATGAAATCAGAGAAAAAGAGGAAGAAAGATACCCAATTAAGAACATCCTAGGTGGACAAATTATTCTTTTTCAGTCCTAAACATGATTAAGAACCGTCCTAAATAGGAAGCCATGCACAATATAAAAGGAAGAAAAAGTGATACCCAATTAAGAACAGCCTTAAACAGGATTAAGAACAGTCCTCAACAGGAAGCCATGCACAATATAAAAGGAAAATTTTAATCCACATGAGCAATCCAAGTGGGACTACCCAATTAAGAACATCGGATTAAGAACAGTCCTAAACAGGAAGCCATGCACAATATAAGAGGAAGAAAGAGCGACATTTTTAGGAAGTAGAAATTCAGATTAGACAGTAGCAGCCTCGGCTATTGTGAACTGTTGTGAAATCAGAGAAAAAGAAGAAGAAAGATTCACAAGAGGGAGAGCGACATTTTTAGGAAGCAGAAATTCGGATTAGACAGTAGCGGCCTCGACTACTGTGAACTGTTATGAAATCAGAGAAAAAGAGGAAGAAAGATACCCAATTAAGAACATCCTAGGTGGACAAATTATTCTTTTTCAGTCCTAAACATGATTAAGAACCGTCCTAAATAGGAAGCCATGCACAATATAAAAGGAAGAAAAGTCCTAAACAGGAAGCCATGCACAATATATAAGGAAGAAAGAGCGACATTTTTGGGAAGCATAAATTCGAACTAGACAGTAGCAGCCTCGGCTATTGGGAACTGTTGTGAAATCAGAGAAAAATAAGAAGAAAGATTCACAAGAGGGAGAGCGACATTTTTAGGAAGCAGAAATTTGGATTAGACAGTAGCGGCCTCGACTACTGTGAATTGTTATGAAATCAGAGAAAAAGAGGAAGAAAGATACCCAATTAAGAACATCCTAGGTGGACAAATTATTCTTTTTCAGTCCTAAACATGATTAAGAACCGTTCTAAATAGGAAGCCATGCACAATATAAAAGGAAGAAAGAGTGATACCCAATTAAGAACAGTCTTAAACAGGATTAAGAACCGTCCTAAACAGGGAGCCATGCACAATATAAAAGGAAAATTTTAATCCACATGAGCAATCCAAGTGGGACTACCCAATTAAGAACATCGGATTAAGAACAGTCCTAAACAGGAAGCCATGCACAATATATAAGGAAGAAAGAGCGACATTTTTGGGAAGCATAAATTCGAACTAGACAGTAGCAACCTCGGCTACTGTGAACTGTTGTGAAATCAGAGAAAAATAAGAAGAAAGATTCACAAGAGAGAGAGCGACATTTTTAGGAAGCATTTTAGATTATTTTTTTTTAGTGCTAAACAAGCAGCCATGCACAATATAAAAGGAAAATTTTAATCCAAAATTTTAATCCACATGAGCAATCCAAGTGGGACTACCCAATTAAGAAGATCAGATTATGAACCGTCCTAAACAGGAAGCCATGCACAATATAAAAGGAAGAAAGAGCGACATTTTTAGGAAGCAAAAATTTGGATTAGACAGTAGTAGCCTCGGCTACTGTGAACTATTGTGAATTCAGAGAAAAAGAAGAAGAAAGATTCACAAGCGGGAGAGCGACATTTTTAGGAAGCAGAAATTCGGATTAGACAGTAGCAGCCTCGACTACTGTGAACTGTTGTGAAATCAGAGAAAAAGAAGAAGAAGGACCATAATCCAACAGCTGTAAGAACGAAGGAAAAAAAGACCAAGAAGGATTGATTAGGACAAAGAGGTGGAGGTGAGAGCTCAAGGGAAGGGAACTTCCATCGAACAACAACAATAAAGCTTGATAAATCTCTAATTCTTCTCTTTTCTTATTCTATCAATTTATATGATTAAAATGTGGCTTCCTCTATCTAATGTATGGAGAGCTAAACTTTATAGGGGAGGCGAGAGAGTTTTATGTACTTGAAGTATCTTGACGGTGTGATTTTAGTTTATTAAAGAGTTATAAATGATTTACATGTTGTTTACTTAGTCACTTTACATAGTTCTCTTATTCGGAAGAAGAGTGGAAACAATGAATTTCTCTTTGTTACTCTAGTGTTCCATTGCAAGGATACTTGAAGGTAATAGAACGGGTTAGGAATAATTCTTCTCCTACAGCCTTGTTAAATAGAAATTACAAACTATTATGGACGTAATCACCATGCATGACCCTCGGAAGTGGGCTTGGGAATCTATTAAAAGAAACTAAAATCAACCACAAAATTCAAAAACTTATCTATTTAATCTCTCTTAGCCGAACCTTCCTCATTATTGTTGATTTTCTCGTCGTTTTCTATTTTTTTAACAGCAGTGGCACTCTGCGTTAATTTCGTTTAATTAGTTTAAAATCACCAACACCATTTGAATGCTACCTAAAAACTCACTTAATTTCCGGTGATAAAATTAATAAAAAAGATAGTTCTCTGTGGAATCGATAATTTACCTATTACTTGCTACTTGTGATAGTGTATACTTGCACTTATTCTTGTGAATGTTACTTCATTTTATTATATACATCCACAAGCGATCATTTTGACTGCAATAAAGCTAATGGTGTTGGGTTGTAAGGTCATTACAAACTTTGAGGGACAAGTCAAGTCAATCTCAGAAATAGGATAGAACATCGACTAAGGCCAACCAAGTAAGTGGTCTTGCTATCGACATGGTTATATTTGATGTTGTGTGTTGACACGTGCCCCATAGTTCTACACGTGTGAATATTTGATACATGTGAATTGTTTATGAAACGATATGACTATGATATGATACGTAATGGTATGATAACTCTTGTTGTATGATGTGTTCAATGATATGCTTGAGATAGTATACAAGAAGGAAGCGATAGACGTAATGTAAAGATATGACTAAGATATGTTCATGAAACGATATGATTAGGCTACGTATAGAAAACGATATGATCATGATAGATTGATAAAACGATATGGTTAGGATATGTTGATACAATGGTATGACTTGGATACGTTAATTAAACGATATGAGTGGGATTCGTTCATGAAACGACAAGGTTAGGATATGTTTGGAAAATAATAGGACTAAGATATGTTTATGAAATGATACGACTATGATAGGTATAAGAACGATAAGGCTATATCAAGTTTAGGAAACAATATGACTAGGATATGTATATGGAAAGTTGTGACTATAAAGTGTTTACGAAATGATATGACTATTATATGATATGCGAATAACACACAAGTTCTGTTATATGACTATTGTGATATATGATATGGTATGGTATGTACATGATGAGAATTGTTATGTCTGAAGGGGCATGGAAACATTATGATATGACACATGTATGTAATATGAATGTTATGATATAATTGACATGCAAAAACAATGAATTTGCATGAAATACAACCCTGTCATATGCATGAGAGATATGATAAACGAATAAAAAACGTTATGACAAAATGATATGATATATGACAAATGATATTAGAAGGTAGATGCTAATGATAATGATAATGAAAATGGAAAAATGTTGGGCCTCATGCATTATTGTGTGTTCATGTATTGGGGGATACCCCTATCTTTCACGATAGTACGGACGTGTACACTACGAGGTAGGGAAACAATCATTATGTTTATCATTATGCTGCTGTGACGGTCGTTATTGCTAACGGGTATCCGGTATCAACAACTGCCAGAGAATGCTCGTCCGACCTGAAAGGGGCCCAAGAGGTGTGTCAATCGAGTAGTGGGTCCATACTCACACATATAGACCGTGTGTAGGAAAATTAAGTACACATCCAAATTACTCGTTAGGATAGCCGTCGTAGGAAAATAGACTCTTATGATAGGTCTCATTCATGAAATTGCATGTGTTTGCATTTAACCTCAATAATGAGGTCACTTACTGAAAATACTCAAGCCACGTGCTACTTCTATTTCAAGTAAAGGCAAGGCATCCCTATACGACTAACAACGACATCGCAACTCGAGACTATGACACATGTATAAGGTATGTGCGTTATTTTCCTAGACTTAAGTTAGAATAGAAAGTTTTTAATTTAAATGTTTATTTATTTTTGTTTAGCCTTTCATTTGTCGTTTGACAGATGTTTTCAAACACTTAAGTTCATAGCAGTATTTTTTAGATGAAGTTTATAAATAAAGTATTTTCACATTCAATATTCATGATATGTTCTACATATTTCTTTTGTCTTCTACAAGGAGTAAGAGCATTTTCCTATCAACTAAGAACATTAACATTCTGATTCTATGTAAAAGTAGAGAGTGAATTGGTCTACCATGTTAAATAATAAAAATGTAGGATTGAAAAAGTATTTTTGAATTGATTGCCTGGATGGTTATCCATGTTTGAATTTAGTTTTATTTTACTTTTTATAGATCCCAAGCACTAGTACAGAGGATGTAATTCTTAAACTCTTCCCTCTTTTTTCTCGCTCTACCGATTATAATGGAACTAAGCCACCATTGTCTACACAATTTGAATCTAGAAACAAGAAATGGCAATAATTTAGAATCATTTCACAATATTAGAGGACAACAATAAGAGGTATAAGTACAATTATTGTTATAAAGAGTATGTTTGTCATACTATTTCTTATGGACCTAGCACATAACGGAAATATTTAAAAAGTCGGTGTAAACAGTACCCATATAAGATGGAAGACAAACCACAAACTACCTTAAGTATTCAACGTTCAATAAATGAAAAATGTGGTAGTAATGTTGTAATTTCATTGTTTAGTCAAACATGTAGAGCATGTGCTAAGATAATAATTATGGATGAATTGTCATTTAAATTCGTAGAGAATGAGAGTTTTAGATTGCTTTGCAGTATTGTATGTCCTAAGTGTGACCTTCCATTCATAGTAACAAAAACATTTCAACTTTATCTAGAAAAAAAAATGAAGTTAAAAGTTTTTTTAGTGAGTAATTCCAAAATGGTTTGTCCTACTGAAACCTAGACATGATAATCACGACACAATTTATTGATTTGGGATTGAATTTTCATAAAGGAATTGTGATCATGGAAACAAAAGAACAAGGACAAGAATTGGTGATTGAAAAAATCTTGTAAATGTTTGTCACGTTTTTTAAGGCTTCTATGATGTTACTACAAAGATAAATGATTATTTATACTTGACTTCTACTTCTTATTTTCATGAAATTTGGTATATTCAAGAACTTTTAATGTACTGTGCTCAAATGTGAACAATGTTATAAGTACTATGAAGATAAAGTATAACAAGTAATGAGACCTAGTTGACAAAATCAATAAATTGATATTTATAGCCGTGGTACTCAATCCTCGTTACACATTGGATTGCACATCATTTTTCGTTCCGAATATCAAAGACAATGATATGGTTAAAGTTATGGTGAATAACATACAAAATTATTTGATTTGTTTGTATGATTTGTACAAATTTCATAATAATGCTCGTTAATATGAATCAATAGTCACTTCTAATTTAAGTAGTTCATTTGAATTAAAAAATGATGTAGAACAATACTTATATAATCCAGTGAGGAACTTGAGAATAATTTTGATGGTTCAGTGGAAAGTAAATAATTTAAAATAAGGAGTTCATAAAAATTTGATTTTTTGGTCATTCCATTGTCTATTGAACTTCTAAATCAACATTAGTAAGGGTAAGAGAATTCTGGACTCTTTTAAGAGTTCTTAGAAACCAAAAACTGGAGATGTTTTGATATTTCCACAAAATTAGACGGGTAATTCTACTTATTTATTATCTATTTGTTAGACTCTATTATACATTATTTTATCACAATAATGGAAAACTTTTCCTAGACATCATATTTGAAAACCTTCCAACAAACACGAACTTCATATCTCTTTTTAAACCATTCAACTAAAAGGGTTTAAAGATTTTATCGAACAATTTAATATTACATATCATATACATCTCTTCGATCATTGTATAATTCCCACAAATTTGATCCTATAGAATGATTACGACTTTCGTGCTATGAACTAAGTGTCGGGCCCTTTCTACGCAGATTAGCCTAAGTGGAGGGCGAAGAATGCCCCCTTCCGAGGGGGCCCGATTCCCCAAGACCCCAAATCCAACCCAAAAAGCTAATAGAGGGGGAAAATCATTTAATTATAGGCTTTAAGCTCATAACAGTATATTAAATGTACAAAACTGGGCCAACGCTTCCAATCACTAACTACAAATAAATAAATAATAGTAAGCAAACAATCCCAATGGGGGGCGAAGGATGGAGGGAAAAGATGAAAAAACTGAGTGAAGGCCAAATACCTGAGAGTTCATCTGGAGGCAGTGCCTAAAATTTTAGCCAAACGGTGAAGGTACAGGTTCTGCAAGAGCATCTGATCTTTTTATGCTTCCCATGCCACATATTATGCATCCAGGAGAGGTTAGAGCCGAAAATTTTGCCCCACAAAGATCGCATATATCATAACCAATCGTCGACAATCGACTGAGGGTGGCAGCACAGAACATTGAGGGATCTTCCAGTGGATCAATGGACTTGTTCATCAAACCCCTTTGAATACAAATGTCAATGAGGCTCCTCAACTCATCTTGCTTACTTGCAGGAGCTTTAGAGAACAGAAGTTCAAGCATCTGTTTAGAATAAGAGAAATTCTGAACCTCCATATTCCGTTTTATAGCAGTTCGTATGCAATTTATACGATGCTTTGCCAGAAGAGGCAAAGAACCTAGATGCCGTGATAGTCTGCCCATCTCATCTTTGGCACTCAATGCACTCGGTCCTTGTACCTTTTGTAATCTTCCAATTTCCTGCACAAAATGCAATCATAAGGTATTTGCTTTATTTGCTACTCTACAAAACTTCATTACCTAGAAAACAATTAGGGAACAACTGAAGGACCTCAGAAATGATTACCTGAAGAAGAGTCACAGCTATCTTGTACTGGGCACATATGGTCGCTTGAGCTTTAATATCAGCTCCTCGAGAATGGTCTTTGGCAAGTGCCAGAAAAGATTCATCAAAACAAGACAAAGCATCTGAAAGATTATTCTGCTCTAGATGTGCTAGCCCAGTCTTGAAGCATACAGAAGCAGCAGCACCACGGGGAACCTGAATGACGAAATTAAGGTTGAAGATGGTAAAGAAAAAAAATTAAGACAATAAATGAAACGTTACTGTTAGAGTTAGACAGGCAAGATGAAATTGTAGATAGTTGAGAACCTGTCCAGGTCGCACAGAAGCCGCTTGAGGTGGAGTAGGCTTTACAGAATCAACAGAATTTGGAAGTCCTAGGAAACTAAGATCAAGAGGCTGTGAAGAAAGTAAAGGCTGAGCTGGCTGAACTGGCTGAACTGTAGGCAGCATGACAGTGGGTTGACCCGAGGATTGTGGTGGTACACCCCCATCAGGTAATCCAATTGGTTCAAACGATACAGCCAGTTGCTGGGTGGCCTGAGGGGTGGCTTGAGGGGGAACACCACCATCTGGAAGGCCAACATTAACTTCAGGAACATTGACCTGGTTGGAAGCGACCTTGTTGCTCTCACTGCCACGGGACGCTGGATCTAACTGTGAAAGGTAAGTTCCAGGAGGAGGAAGGGAAGCTGCAATCTGAAGAGAAGGAATTGTATTTTGGAAAAAGTCCTCCGGAATGGGTCTGGCCGCAACTCCCACACCCGTGCCCGTGCCCTGGGTAGAAGGCAGGAACACTGGTGCAGGTTGCATGAATGAATTTGAACCAAAAGGATCAGTCGAGGCAGCAGAAACAATTGGAGCGGTTAAAGAAGTTGTAGCAGGAGGTTGGGATAAAGTTTCCACAAGGTCCTGAGTGCTACCAGTCAATGACTTAGTTCTGCTAATGGGTGGACCAAATCCCTCCCCAAGTTTAAATTGCATCGTAGCTTCTTTGATCTTTTTCACATCAACTGTTGGAGATGCAACAGGTTTATCTCGTATTCTAATGTGTAGCTTTCGAGTTTTTGAAACGTTCTCTTCATCGCTACTGCTACCATCATGAGCATTGCCATACATTGTTTTCTTGAATTCTTCTTCCGCTTTAGCCTGTTCGTCTGCAAAGGCTGAACTAGAAGATTTTTTCATAAGAGTTTCCAAACCCATCAAATTATCCTTTGACTCACCATCAAATGATGCCTTGGATTTATTGGAAATGGATTTTGCTGAAGGTATTTGAAGCGCAGTGGACTTATCAATACTTCCAACAGCAGGTGGAAAAGATCTGACCAGTCTATCCTCACTTACTACTTCAACAATACTACCTCTACCTTTAACCGTACCAAGGTAAACACCAATATGATCTGCAACGATCGAAGGTATAGAACCGTCATCTGTTTTCATATACGGCATCACTTCTGCAGCCAGTTCCCATTGAGGTATAGCCTTCAAATTGGTGGGAGTTTTGATTTCCCAGTTTCCACCACCCCATTCTGGACCTTTGGGAACCACGCTCTCAGCAGCAAAATTTGCAAAAATGCCTTGTGTCCATCCTGTAGAGCGGACCCTTAAAATTCGCTCGCAATATCGTCTCAGTTCAGAATCTATGCCATCCTCTTCCAATTTTTGAGCTAAACGACGCAATGCACTGGGGTTAAGGTGGCAGATAAACAAATCAAGTATGCTTTCATTGTCTGCTATAACTTCAAAAGTTTCTTTGGCACTATCGAACTGACCAAACCTGCAAGCTTAAGTCAGTCATTTTTATGTAAAAGGAAAAAATAAGAAACAAAATTTTCATTCATGGAAGAAAAGGAAGAAAATTATTCAGAGATACACTTCCCCAAAGGGAGAGAAAAGAAAAGCGAAAAGAGAAACAATAGCAGCAAAAAGAAATTTTCACAAGTTCTACTAAAGGAGCCAGGGAACCACAATTCATTAGATTTCTTTAAGAAGCATTTGAAGTAGCATGAGACCCGAAGCAGCCAAGCCCTCCGAGTGAGAAAATTAATTCAAACAATGGGATAAAGATAAATGCAAAGAAAAAGAGATTAAAGAAAAGAAAAGAAAAGAAAATTAAAAGGGAGGAATGCTAAAGCACACTAAGTACTCAGGACCAATGAATTTTGAGGTATTGAATCAGCATGCATGCATCAAAGAAAACGAAAAAAGAAGTATGATCATAAATCTGCATACTTGATACATGCGTAACCCAACTGTCGAAACCGATGGAATAAATGCGATGTTGGAGGGCATCTTGGGTAATCTCTAGATCGTAAGTATTCATCCTTTAAAACGGATAAAGCAGTAGAAAAACGAAGAGCTTTAATAGCATATATACCCCGCAGCACCTGAGTTAATTGAGCAACAGGTGGAGAAAGTTCTCGGTTAAAAATATAAAAAATAATAATTAGGATAGAGGTTTGGAAGGTACGAAAGTGTGAGAGAAAATAATATTATCCATCACTCACCTGCGTAAACTGTGGACCAGCTTGGGACAAGGACACTGCAAGATCTCCACAGACAGGAGGACCACCAGCTAAAATATCAAGAGACCTTGGAGTGATACGCAAGCTGTCAAATCTTCATGGAGTAACATTACAAGTTAGATTTCATAACTTCAGATGAATTCAACACAGTAAGGTAACAAAAATCCATTAGAAAAAATATATAGAGTTAAAAGATCTTATTTAGGGGTCCAAACCAAGAAGGCAGCATATCCGCAAAACTAAAAATATCTGCAGATGCAAAGAAGAAAACCTTGATGTGATTTGATAAAGTATTTCTGAAAGATCAAGCTTCTGCTCAAATCGTTGTTGCATTGTAGCAAAACCAATAAGAAGAGGTTCAAGAAGTCCAACAAGACAACTCCTTATCTCCACTCCCTTCTTCTGTCTGGGATTTATCTCTGTTGGAGTCACGAGCAATAACCGATCATTCAAAGCACCAGCGAGAACTGCACAGAAGTAACACGTTTGCTGGTCAGACTTGTATAAGAAAGGTAGAATATGTATGGTTATGTCATGCATCATAGATAAATACATTATGAGTAGGAATTATGGTAGGCCTTGCCCAACAATTTTATCTATTATCCAGAACAGAAGGGAATTTGTGCCCACTGCCTTTTTACAGAAACGTGAAATAAAGGATGGATACTTGTCCCCTGTGATAAGGGTAATTTGTAAGTTACCGGCCCGACTTTCGCCAGAATCTGGAATGGGCTAATGAATCTTGGTGCCAGTTTTGGATGCCTGTACTTGGAAGAGGAAGATTGACAGTGGAGCGCAACTTAACAAAAACCCAATCATCGACTACAAACTGAACATCACAGCACTTTTCAATGGCATATTTAGTCATTCGCAGTTAAGCTCAGAATAAAGACTTTCACTTTCTTAGCATGGCTTCCCTATTACGGAGGTGAATGTCAACCTCAGCCACCACACTAACATCATCAATATAAAATCAAATCATTATAAGGTAGGATGGGGTGAACGGCCATATTCAACCTCAAGGGGAAACTCAAGCCGCGGTATGATATGCAGTATTGTAAACTAAATTCTGCCCAAAGTAAACATTTAAACCACTGTTTTGGTGTAGTCATTGCAAAATATTGGAGGTAGCTTTTAACAGCCACAAATTTTAATAAGATTTCCAGCACCTCAACTGGGGTAACTTCCACAAACAATGGTTTGAGCATAATTAATTCCACCAGCAACCTCTGGTCATCTTTGTCCACGACCTTCATCATAGATTTCAGTGACCCTTGGGATTTTACCAGACTACGGTCACCACGTAGTTGAACCAACCAACCTCCAATTCAAAAATCCATCTCCAATTGACGACAATTGAACTCGATTTTTCCTAGCATCACTAGCCAAGGAATTCCCATTAAAGTCAATGCTACCAAGGGGTTAAGGAAGAAAGTCACAAATTACAGTTAGATCAGAGATTGTGAGAACTACATCTTGACATATGCTGGTCATGCAAACGAAACCTCCTGTTCCCATAACAACCACAGAACTTGTGGATGGAGAAGCAAGCAATTGTCGATTCTTAACGATTTCTTCAATGATTATGAGTAGCTCTGCTATCAATCAACACCACATCGTCCTGCCCTACAATCATCCCTCGAACTTTCATCATCATGGGTGTATTTAATCCCCATCATCTAATTAAGGGAGAGATTGGCCATTTCATATGGTTTCATTTGCTCGTCAATATCAGTGCGCAACTCAGTTAGCATTCCTCACGAGCAAGCTCCTCTCTATTCCCTTCTGTTTCACCATTGTGCAAAACAATCCCTTGCAACTCCTTTCTCTTACAACGGCAGCCGGGAGTGTACTTATCACCACATTTAAAGTAGATTACCTTCTCCATCTTGAGCCTGAGTTCACTCTCTGTTAGTCTCTTGAAGGGCCACTTCGAAGAATTCATTGAAGTCACAATTGTCAAGATCCTCTAATCCCACGACTACAACAAAATGTAAATGATCAGGCAGTTGAATTATTTGACTCAATTGACCTGCCCGTAGCAGATGCATTCATACCCTACCCAGCCTAATTTTCAAGACTAAATGTAGCCCCTAGAATTTTCTTTTGCCAGACCCTATCATCATCCTCAATCAATTCAGCCATCGTCAAAGAGCAGACTTCCTGGATATTAGGTGTGCTAATTCCACCACTATCAACCAAATTTTTTTTCAGTTGTTTTCCTTCGTTTTCCTCACAGATTCTTCTTTCATCACCCTTTTCCCTTTGCCTGTCATCATTCTTTTTGACGATACTCCCCCTTTCTTGATGTTAATCCCCCCTACAGTGCAAGAGATAGCTGCTTTCACTTCTTCAAAGATGACTGTAAACTATACATCCACCTTTACATCCAAATCCAATTGTCTCTCACTTACCTCAGCAAAGAACGAATTCATTTTTTGTTTCCATTCCGGCAAACTTTCAGTCCATTTTTGTTTCCATTTCCACTTGCTTTTGTCTGACGCTCAACCTCTTTTCTTCTAACTCGTCAATCCTTCCTTCCATCTTCCCCACCATTCCCAAGAATCGTTGCTTTGATACCAAAGTGATAGGCCTTGTCCAACAATTTTATTTATGATCGGATGACAATGTAATAAGGAAAATTAGAAAGCTTCCTACCTCTCCTAATTCTCGCAGGGAATACAAAATGATGCAAAATGATACCCTTCCCCAAACAAACATCACCCTAAATAACCAACTCTCCAGCCCATTCTAACTATCATAAAACTTTGGGCCCTATAATTGTCCCTCATTCATTCACTCCTCTTCTTTCCTCTCTTACATGTAGACACCTTAGCAATCGGGGGGGTCTATCAAATTATACAGTAGAAAGAAAGAAAATTAACAACTATATTGTGAAACACACCTGCATAAGGCATACTGATCGAAAGAATGGTCCTCACTTTTCCATCCCAGCCAAGGACACTAATCGCTGTTGCAGTAGAAAAGATGAGCGCGGGTCCAATCCACAACAGGGATCGATAGTGCACATTAGATAAGTATTCCAACAAGTTCTTTTGAGCAGAAAAGGTCACAATTTGTGAACTAAGTTCTAAGCATTATAAAGGGCCTAACTCGTGTTTCAAAAATATATTGTATTGATTAATATTATTTATAATGGTACACATTTCCTAAGAGTTTCAGAATTGAGGTAAATACAAACTGCTCTCCAACATTATTTTCCCACTAATAATCAAACTTTTAACTTGGTAATAAATTAAAGCTTGCCAAAAACAGGTTTGATCTATTCCTGGAACAAAAAATTAAAAATAAATAAATAAATAAAATAAAACTCAGCCACATGTACAATTTTGTCTTGTATCATGTAATAGGTAAACAAAGAACATCTTATCAACCAATGTCAAGGATATTGAAGGAATTCCCTTGTCATATTTTGTGTAACTGCTAGCCAAGATATCAAAATCAGCTGAAAGCATAAGCACTCTCTCGGTGGTTAGTACTCCAGCAACAAGTCCTCTAAGAGTTTCTTGCCAGTGAACCTGCAAAAACAAAATGATTGTTTTTTCCATGAGTGTCCTAGAAAATGATCGGTCTCCAGAAGAAGAATTCTTTTAAAAGTCGATTACTCAGTTGAAGACTATATGCCCTGTGACAAAATATATCTCAAACAAATTCATTTAACTTATTGATTTATTAATTTTTTTCAGTTATCTCAAGTTGAGGGGGGGGCAGGGTATGTGATATAACTGCTACAGTTTGAATAGTACTTAATGTATTAACTGTGGCTAATGAGTAATCTTTTAATCATTCTAATATAGTATAGATTTTTTTCCCCTAAAATAGTCCTGTCAATTAAAAAAAAAATTAAAAAACCTTAAACAGGATAGATCTCACAAATGGGAGAAAGACAGCATCCTCTCCTTTGCTGCCACTTTCTTATCATGGTATCAAGCATTAGGATTTGTAAGCAATTAAAATTTCTTCTTCATTTTCCATTCTCCATTCTCCATTCTCCATCTAACAAGACCTAAAGTTTCAGATCAGGAAAACAAGTTTAAGGAGGTAGTTATTTTCATACACAATCCCAAGAGGACCACCATTAATGAATGTGCAAGACTGCTACTAAGTACTGTTGCTGATTGCTACAAATGAGGCACGCATAGCACCTGAAAAAATAGGGTGCCTCGCCCACATGCTGATGCATAAGGGATATGCTGCAGGTTTGAGTTCTATATATATATCTCAACACGAATGTGCCATAGCCACTCAAACCAGCTCTCTCAAGTTTTTCTAGACTTCTGTAGAAATCTAAAGAAGTTTTTCATCCCAAGAATGTTAATTCAGTCTCTTTATAATGACTCACGAGGTTTAGGCACCAACAATAAGACACACAGAAAAATTCTCAATTCCTACCAAAACCCCATCTCACTCCTGCTACTCTATTCAGGAAGTTTGCACTAGAAGAATTTTCAATGCTACAGAAATTTCTGAGATAGCCTCAGGAATTTAATTTCTTTTCCTACTTCTACTTGGTGTCTCAACTGACCAAATCTAATATCTCTGTAACTACTCTCTAGTTACTTTAAGCACCAATTGGGGAGTTTTTAAATAACTTTATCAGCATCAACTTTGTAATTTCATTCACATCAACTTCAATAGCATGCACTCTAATAGCTTGTTGCTCTTGTATTGTTCCATATGTTTGCCCCTAACTATTGAAATTGGTTTCAAATTCTTTTAATGCATTTTTCTGGGTTAATCTCATATTTAAAATGGATTCAAATGCTATTTTCCTAGTCCTTACAGGTGCCTTGTGTTAGTCAATGTCATAATTTTTTAGGATAACGCTTTTTTCTGCATCATTTCCATGACAAACTTAAATTATATGTCGTGTGTGTGTGTATACATGTACCAAAAAAAAAACAAAAAAAAAAAAAAAGAAGAGAATATTCTCCTTTTCTTCCCCTTTAGTACTAATACCAAAAGCACCAAAATCCTCGCATAAAGGCAAATTCTTACTGCTCGTGCAGTTCTGATTACCTGAAGGACAACCTCATTTAATCTCAGCTTAATTGATTTTCTCCCTTCACCCTTTGTTGGTATATAGTTACCATCAGCTGTCGAATTACGATGTCCTTGAACCAGTTTAACCAAGCCAATCTGGTCCCCATGAGATGCAAACATCAATGTTGATTCTACAAATGCAGTGAATTAATCTATCAGCATTCATGGAACCAATTTAATAGAATAAGGAGTGAATAGATGAATACATAATGTCTACTCATTTACCTAATGGAGTAGAGAAAATACGATCCACTTCAGTCTCAAACATAAATGGCATAGGTCCACGGATAGAATTGTTATTAGTATCTGTACTGTCGTTGTCTTCAAGAACTTTTTCATTGTCATTCTCTTGTGAAGCATTTCCTGGTAGTATATGTAAACCAAGTCCAGTCTTATCATCATCTAGAATAGCAAACTGATTCTCGTTGGGGCCAATAAAAGCAGCATCTCGACCTAGTGACACCAAACATGTAGCAATTCAACTATGTTGCTAATCATGCTTGTATTTCTCTTAAATTTACCATAATGCCTTGAAAAAAATTGAACATATTAAAGCAAACCTTTGACTGTGGTACATTTACTGTTTGCTGTTAGAGAATCAGTATTTTCCCAATAAAGTACAACTTCATTTGTGGCCCCACTAAACTCAAAAGTAACAAGAAATAGACGCTGCTTTCTACTATGAACAATACACTTCGGATGAAATTCAACATTCCCTGGAATCTGCAAGATAAAAAAAATTTCAACCTTAGAAGCCTTGAGCAAACCCCCTTTTGATTTGGATAAAACGAACATTACATGATAATGATTAAGAATACATTAGTCGGAATATTACCGATGTATAAAGTTTCTTATAGATACTATCTGATCCGGAGCATAGATTATGTGCCATGAGGTTTTGACCATCTACATAAAAAGCCCTAACAGGATAATGAAGAATTCGGTTTTCTTTACTGAAGAAATTCAACTCCAAATGAAAGGGCTGTCATTTTCTACAATAATGTTAGATATCCAAGAAAACACTATATTTGTTAATCCTTACAATACAAGCATTGCACTGGAAAAGATACCTGACAAACTGGAACATCCTTCAAATGATGTTTAGTATCTAAAATTGTGATGATAGGTAACCGAGAAATAGGAGTATCTTTTGCATGGCCTTCCATAAAATGCTAGAAAATAATACAAGAAAGACAGAAGAGTTCTTTAAATAAAAGGAACAATAAATAGAAGAGTTGAATTGAAAAATATATATATACTCTGAAAAGGGCATACAAAATTCCAGGACTTTGGATAAAAAAAACCCATCAGAGACCATTACACTTTCTAGAACAAACATTCACATTTAACTCAGAACTTAACGTTGCAGATAGAAAACAAGCTCTCTATATAACACATAAAAATCACAAATATGAACATAACCTACACTGTAAAGGAAAGCCTTCCGAGCAATGTCCGATATAGTAAGCGAACTATGGCTGCCCAAAATGGTAAATAAAATAATCAAAAAGTTATCCAAGAATCCTCAGTTTAAACTAACTTTGACAATCAAAAGTTTGACCAACTTTGGTTACAGACTTGGGATTCAGTTTCCTATTAAAAAACAAATAAAAATAAATAACTTTGGCTAAAAAAAAATACCGTTGGATAAAGCCAAAAATGGTCGCAAGTACAGAGGTAACACTAGTTTAAAGTTTTTTTTTTGGAGAGGAAACAAGTATACTAGTTCATTGATGAATGAAAATACAAAAAGGAGAAAACCCAACCACATGAGGATTACAAAAATGATCTCCAAGAAGTAACCACTAGTGTCAGCTTTAGGACATGCAAACATTAGTATTTTTCATTTCTTTTCAACAAAAAAGAGGAATGAAATGAAGGAACCATAGTTTTTCATTTAAATATAAAATAAAATATCTCTATCCGACAATATTATAAGTAAACTGCATTAAAAATCTCTATCTGGTTTCCGTTTTTTTTTTTTTTTTTATAACCCTTTATTAGGGACCCCACCGCCACAAATCCAGGGTCACGCCCCTGTACCACTCTTATCCAATGGTATTCTAGGAAGAAAATTGAATTGTGCCTTCAATGAGGAAGTTTTTTTCAAGAAAATTGAGAATTTGAAATGTCATTTATGTACTCTGTTTTTGAAGTTAGCTGCTGGTGAAGAATTCAGGAAATCATCAAACTCAGGGGTGCACAATCCTTTGTCTATTGAAATGATTCAACCGAAAGTAAGAAGTAAATAGTTGCACCTTGGAAGATGAAAGATCTGATGATGACTCTAATATCGGTGTTAGTAGTATAGATGAGGTGGAGATGTGGACCATTTCTTGAATTATGCATGTCACCTTGCATAGGAGCCAAATGTACTCTGTATCGTTCCAATTATATCTAGTGTCCAAGAAGGAACTATAGATGAGGAAGGGATTGGTTCATTGCCGAAGGGTCATCAAAGGAATCATGCGAAGAAGAAGATTACTAGAGTTTTTTAAAATGGCTGTTACCTTTCATTTCCTTCATAGTTCTCTTAATGGATAGTGAAAAAAATTAATCCTTCCATCAAAGCACCTGAAAATGAGAATATAATGTTATTCCAGACAATTCTGGAATTCCTAGATTTCTTTGGATCAACCATCAACATGGTTGGAGGGCTTCCGGTTCACTAAACGATTTATGTTTGGTTGAGTAGTGTGTTTGCAGTCCAGTCGCTTGAGGTGGCATGCATGAAAAGGTTCTGATTGGGAAAGTTAATGTTGCTCCTTTGCTTTTTGAGCTCCTTTCAGTTACAAAGCTTTTTATTTGGTTGTTTCTGTCAACAAGAGTGATCTTGCAAACTGAAGACAGGCATTTTCGTTGATTTTTTGCTTTCATCGAAGGTTTCTGGATGTTCTATTCTTCTTGGCAGTAGATACAGCTTTCGCAACTTGATGGGATTGGTTTTATTGCTTCAGCTCATTGGCTTGTCAAGATCTTCTTAGCCGTTTTGTTCTTCAATGTTTTTTTTCCTTTTTTTTGTGGCTCTTGTAATATTTGGAGATTTTTACTTCATTTGGTTGTTTGATTTTCTTTGTACTCCCTCCCTGAACATTTTTCTATCTTTGTTAAAAAAAGCATGCAAACAGTAGTGAATGAAAGAACTCAACAACTACTTGAGACTTCTTTTACTCTAGGGATTTAGCATCGCCCAATCATTTTTTAAAGAAAAAAAAAACAGGGGGGAGAGAGAGAGTATTCATTATTTTAAAAGTGACCTCTCAGGAACTGCGCCATACCTTGCCATTTAAACAAATGAAAATGTACTGGTGCCTTGAAGTACCATTCACCAACGCTTCACTACTTGAGTTCCCCTTTCATTAACAAAAATCATGTTTCTTAACTCTAAACCTAACAGATTTCTAAAAAATTGAATTCAAAAGTTTACTTTCAGCTTCATCAAAGATTAAGATCAAAGTATCAAAAAAAAAAGTAAAGGAGATCATAGCCTTTTCCCTTTTCTCAATCAAGTACAAAAAGCATAAGCTCACCCTTTCAGATGATGTTCTTGCAGTTGCGCTTGAAGTTGATGGTCAGCTAATATTCCAGATGCACCCAAGGATGAAAGCTTTTCTTTCAAAACAGAAGCTGTAATAGCCAAACAACAATAAGTTGGACATGACGTGTAGAAGATGGCACACTTACAAAAAGAAGAAAGCTTCTATGGTTTATGGGAACGTCAAATTGTGCGGGCGTGACAAAAGGCAATATAACATCAATTAGAAAAGGTGTGCATATCATTTCATTAACCTATTTTTGGATCTGCAAACAGGAAGTACACCACAGTAAACTAATTACAATTGGTCAAGGTAGTTAGAGCATTTTTAAAATAATGTCAACCTACTAACAACTTCCCTTAAGGAGATCTACAAATCATTGGGAAAGTTCAGCCAGGATTAGGAAGCCTTTCAAGAGTACGATAAGGATCAACACTTGTTTATTATTACTATTTTAATAAGGAACACAATGCATTTTATAGAAGATATGAAATTACGAAAATGAGGGGAATATAGGCAAATTCCGAGCCAAATGGAAGTTACCGATTGGCCAAAGAAAAGAGAGAATGCAAGATTTGAAAGGAGCAAAACATTTACACCATGAGAACCCAACTGAAAGCACATGGCCCAAAGTTTGCTCAGTAAGGAGTCCGATTACCAGAAGATCCTCTTGCACTTTGCAGAACTGCAAATAGTTGTTTTCGTCCTTCCCTTGTGTATGCAGCCCTATTTTTTACAGTATCAGCACCTGACACATTCTGTCAACCAAAAAATGTGAATCTTTCTGAAAACTAACAAACAATTAAGACTCTATAGCATCGATTCACATAACTGCGAACAGCAATGCTGCTAAATTGAGTTTAGGGTGAACTTCTAATGCTTTGATCCTCGGTAGGGGATAAACTGCTTCTCCACCCTTCTGGGAAAGGATGCGAGGTATATCGATTGATTCAATCACTGCCAAAACATAAATAAATATAAGAAAATTAAAACAATTAGTACAACAAATACATAAAAGGAATGATATTTGTCTTGATTGGGTTGTCTTCATATTCCCTTGTAAGTTTCATTTTTCTGCTTTCTTCTCACCCAACGAGATTTTTTTAATCAATTTTTGTTTCTTCTAGGCATTAATGAAAAATTTGTTTCTTGTTCCAAAATTGAACGATCACGGACACTTTGGGCAAAAAGCAAATAGAAGGAGAAGGAGAAGGAGAAGAAGAAGAAGAAAAAGAAGATAATAAACAAACTAATGATTGTCACAATCAAAACAATCGATATCGATTACTGGAGGCAAAATGAGCATACCATAAGCCATATAACTTCCACCAAAGGAAGAAGCAACTAAAGAAACAACAAAGATGGAATAAGAATATTCATACCAAAAAACTTTAAATGTTTTAAAAAAATGCATAGAGCACCAGAAAAACTTTAGTCAACTCTTGTATCGAATAATAAACAAAAAGTATTAAAGAAAAAAGCCCAACTGCTTATATTAAAAAATAATAAGAACTCAAGTAGTAATTGACCTCAACAAAAAACCAATATTAATTCAACAAATCAACAATATGTATCCTAATAATAGATTTCTGTTGAAATCATTCAATAATATCACCTGCAGGCTCAAAAAAATTTGCTTGCGTGGGAGGTCTATTTGGATTCAGAATGACTCGTGTTTTCCAAACTTGGAGGTTACCATCCTTGGAGAGACTTACAAGTAACCGCAACATTGGTAACCAAGCAACTGAAGTAATTGGCTGAGAACCTACTTGCGTACTGAAATTCCAATGAAAAAGAAGACTGTTACGATATTTTCCAAGGTTTAAAAGGAAAACTACTTAAAGTGATTAATGCAATAAATGACATCTACTCTTGAAGAGACTAAAAAAAACCCAATGGATCCAGACATTTCAAGCAAAGATGAACATTCAAATTACTGTAGTCTGAGGGCTAGTTGAGACTCTAGCTATAGAAGGCTAGGTAAAGTAACAACTTTATTTATACAACCTGGAAAATTAAAAGTGGCTTCTCCCCAAAACATCGAGCAGAATTATGTTCATATATACATATACAAACTATTAGGGAGCTTGTATCCTAACAGTATGTTCTGTACCTATCTTCTCCTCAAAACATCATGTAGGTTAGGTCTTTTTGATGTCTTTCCTAATTTGTGGCTAGGATATCTTCTCCTCAAAACATCATTTAGGATAGGATATCTTTGTTTTCTTTGAGCATTAGACCATGTCAAGGGGATAAAGGCGAATGTCAGGGCAGTTAAGAGCCGAATCCGATTCTGAATCCTAACTTGAACCTTAGATATAGTTTTTACTATGTTCATGATGTTAGTACCAGCCATATGACCTAGCAGTCTATCAAAAGGAGTGCTTAAGGTTCAGGACTTCCGCTTTGTATTGTGTGTAGAAAAGGAAGTGGACAGCCTAATCGGATCCACTCTCCTTAAACCCGTCTTGAAAGGGACGAGGGACCACATTTAGTACATAAGCCAAAACTTAGCCAAAAGACTGGTCAAGGCCTCAAGACTTAGAATCCCAGATCAAAACCTTTACATATATGCCTTATCATCATGTTAGAGTGTGGAATCTCAATTGCACCTTAGAGTGTGGAATCTTAACTGCCCCTATAGATACAAAGAGCTTACAAGTAGGCAACTTACGGAGTATTTTATACTCACTCTAGTTCTTTACTGTTTTTTAGATGATGACTAGATGTTGGTCGAGGCGAGAGCGGTCTAGAGCAAGAGGCCATAGAGATAGTCTAGGTTAGAATGTCTCCTCTGATTTTTGTACACTTTTGTCCCAGTCTTGTCTTTTAAGTATCGTTCCCTCTTTTGAATTTAAACTCAAATATATGTACTTTTGTATGTTTTTATTATGTTTTCAATGTTCAGCGTCCTCTTTTTAAAAGCGAAAAATTTTACCATATCTTCAGAACTCTTCCACGTCAGTCCACGTCGCGATCCATGTTTGGAGTAGCTCAAAAATCAAGTTGTGACACCTTGCAACCCTTTCCCTTGAGAAATTTAAATGTAAGTATTTTGCTTCTCTTGAAAAATTAATTTGGGCGAAATAGAATCATCACTTGCAATCTAGTTTTTTTTTTTTAGCGAAAATCAGTGGGCAAGGATTTCTTTTAATCATTTCCAATAAGGGTTGTAACTTAGACTCTAATAGTTGGAACCATTTTGTTTATAGTTTTGGATGAGTTTCAGATTGATCGAATAAGGGTAAGAACAAGTTAGCAACTCTCCTAAGCACCCTTTGGGTTTTTCATAGTGTTGAATTAAGTTTAGGATCATTGAGACTTGAGTTTAATTTCAGAAATTTATTTTAGATTGATCTGAGAATATTTGGTTGAGCCAACTGTGATTTTTTTTTACCTTGAATTGCCGATCGGCCAAATGACTTTAAAACACTAAGTGCTAGATTGAGATTCTACTAGAAACACTTAAGAGCTAGATTGGGATTCTTTTAATGATATACTTCACCTTGTCAAACCGTTTTTATACAATAGAAAAAATATTTTTTTGCCAAGCAGTTTTTGTATGATAGCTCGAGTGTCTTTTATGTGATGACGGATGAGGATTTTATAAATGATGTTTATGAAAGTTTCATAACTTAACATGATGAGTATGTAGTGGGATCTCACTTATAGCATGATTGATATGATAGTCGGTGGCAACTACCCCTCCAACCATAACTGATGTGTGCATCCCACATTTACCAGAATTTATGAACAACACAGATTTACAATTCATATCTAGTAACCTAGTACACTGAAGCTCTGCTCCACTAACTGGATGTCAACTAACCATCAGTTGGGGTAAGTCTATAGAGGAGTTTGCTATACCGAGTAGTTGGGAGAGGCTATTGTAGGATGAGGTTAATTTGTGCACTAAGATGACCATAACAAAACATTTACATAATAATCAGTTTTAAGTTCCACCCGTTAAAGTCATCCACTTCATGTTGCATGTCTGTCACTGCATAGTGTCACAATCCATAGAATGATTATCCTCTAAGTAAGTCATCGAGGACGATGACTAGTTTAAGTGGGAAGAATGTCACAACCTAACAACCTAACTATGAAGAGAGTAGTAATGAGCCCCTAGAGGTCTTAGAAAGTTCTAGTTGGATTGTTAGAACGTGAACTTCTTTCATATCTAGTACTTAAACTGCACATGCCCCATTAAACCCTTACAAGATGCAGAGATGAGCAATCCTGTCAGAACCCCCAGAGTTATGCTTAATGGCAGAACCAAACTAAAGATCCAACAATGATACAGTTAAGATATTCAGGGAATTAGAACTATGTTCACTAAACATAACAAACTCCTTTAGGATCAAGTAATATTGTAACTACTTAGAGTTAGAACTTCTAGAGTACCAATTTAAATATGTCGCTAGCAATAATGTCAAGAATAAATAAGCTACTTCTTATTGATGCACCAGAAGATGGCCAAATCTAATCAATTTGTTGGCATGTAAATCATGCAAATGGAACATGTAAACATAATGACTTACATTCCAATCATACTAGGTTTATCAGTTGAAACGTCCCAAGCCAAAAGTGTACCCCTACGGTCACCAACAAAAATCCACTCCAGCGTTGGATGAAATGCAAATGCTCCAGCACCAATGAGTTTTATAGTGTTGTCAACTGAGTGCAAAATGACATTAAAACATTTGTTACTTTCATAAATACAATATGCACCATACTAACAAAGAAAAAAGGAAAAATCTACTATCATCTCACGTTGCAGAGTATAATGAACAGCGTAAGTATGAATGTTATATGCTCGAATCAAACCATCAGCATAAGCAACGTACTGTATGGGAAAGAAGAACAGAACCTTAGAGTATCATATAAGACAAAAGAAGAAGATATTTAAAACTTAGTGAAGGATACAAATATTACCAATAGAGGTAGGCGAGGATGGCATGCAAGATTCACAATAGGTTTCTTCAAGTCGGTCTTAATTTTTGTTGGTGTCCTACCCCCTTCAACCGTCCCAACAACTACCATGTAGCAACAAATATTCGACAGTTACACAGGCAATGAGTCTTAACAAGATAAAAAGGCATAATCCCAAAGAATATGAAAATTTATTAATTGATAGTAGCTGACCTGTCACGCTCATTCTTTTGTGGAATCCAAAAAACACAACAGGTTGTAGGGGTGTCAAAGCAAGATGTACTTCTGTATTAGAGGAAATCTGTTCCATCTTCTTTTCAGGAGAATGCAAGACACAAGTTTGCTCTGAGTCAAAGTCACAAGATCTAATTGTGCAATCCTACAAAAGGGAAGGTACGATATAGATGAACTAGGGTTAAACAATTTCCTACATAACGTGCATTCATACTTCTTTACAGTATTTCTACTACAAATCCCGTCCACCAGCTATATACGTAGTGAATCAGGAATAGATACTGTAATATCCAGATTTGTACAAAAAAAAAGAAGGAAAGAAAAAGAAGAAAAGAGGAAAAAAAGAAAGAGGTTAGTAACATTACGCGGAGGACATCACTGGAAGTCAGCAGAGGGTCAGCATGACCGTACAGTCAACGGTCAGTTTCCTTGACCTCATCCCTCTTTTATGGTTTTTTAAGCCTTCCGGAGTTTGTTTTTCGAGTTGTTTTCACCAAATTTATTCTTTTGACTTAATTTAGGGTATATTTGAGGAATCTTGAAGACCCGAACTAAGCCTAAGAAGTCAACAACTAAGTAAGTCACCATTTGGGTTTTTAACAAGAAATACTTGTAGGAATCGATTAGGACTCGAACATATGGACTGTTAGCATGATTTATGAATGAATTAAGCATGAAAATGGATAGCTAAGTCTATAGAATTATGGATTTTGATCCGTTTAGCTAGAATCCATGTTTTAGAACTTCCAATATGCAAAAATTGACTATGAAGGATTTAAATGCTTCATTAGGACTATGGCATGCTATGATTTGTCGTACCTTGCTCAATATGCATGTATATTGTGCGGAGATGTATGGTTTATGAATTAATGCCACTTATGCCCCTAGAAGTATGTAAGGAGGCTAGAATACCTATACATGTTAGGAGGCTAGAATACCTATACATGCCCTGATTGACTCATGGACTAAATGTTATGTGCCTTAGAAAATATGCATGATTTGTTAGCGAGTTGTAGCCTATTTTTACTTTTCCTTGGTCCTTCAGCCACATTTAGGGTCCGTTATGATATCATGGATCGACTAGATCTATGCAAGGACGGTTAGGGTGCAACCTTTAATCATGAACTCACCTCAACGGGTAAAGGTCTACTTAGCCTATAGGAATGTGATGTTACCCACTTAGTCTGTGGCACGCCAGAGAGTACTACTGAAGGAGCTCTGGTTGTGCCGAGTGGGGAGCTGGCCTTGCACTATTCTAGCCTAGAATGGCGTAAGAATAGGGAGCATTGACAGGTGCCATTAGGGGAGCTTCCGGCTAGTGCTTAGTAGTAGGCACATATGGAGTTATAGGTAGATTGAGAGGTCACCTATTACGAGCAACGACTCCTCCGTACCTATTAAACTTCCTTAGAGCTCGAGACATTACGAGGCACCCCGACTTATGCGCAGAAAGCTCAATGACCTGATGAACCTTGAAAAGTATGAAGCGAGAGGCTAAGTACACCTTGAAACCTTAATACAACCCGATGGGTGACTTATAATAGTTAGTATGGTATATGAATCCTACCGGCCTGAGAGTGCTAGATGTGAACCTTAAGAGTCTAAAAGGGCTACATATGAATCTTAATCTGAGAGGGCTAGATATGAACTTTAAGAGTCTGAGACGGCTAGATTTGAACTCAAGTCATGGAATTAGCCAATTATAGGACTATGATCCAGCACACAGCTTAAGAAACATTGAGTATGAGAAGTTTCGATGAGAGCCTACAAGTAGATGCCTATTGAGTATTCTTATACTCATTTGTTGCTATTCTTTGTTTATAGATGGGTCATAAATCATTGTCCAACAACGGGACCACACAAAGCTGTGTGGCTACAGGGGGAACCTCTATATCAAGCTTTTATCTTGGTTTTAATATTATTTTAATGCCGCTTTCTTGAAACTTGTGTTATTTTATAAATTGATTTCTCTCGACCTCGCGACCACGTTTTATACTTTTAACACTTTTTATGTTAGTTTACTATTTAAGCTTGGCTTAATTTTCTTATATTCCTCGTTTTACAAAATTGCAAAATTTTACCGCTCTTTTTACCCTTGAGTCCACATGGCAATTCGTAAACAGTTTTTCCTAGATAGACAGCCTTGAAAAGCAGATCGTTACAGATTGGTACCAGAGCCCTAGGTTGATTAAGTCCTATAGACTGTTTCTCCTGGATTGGGAATCGTTTGGGTCCCTACAACTCAACTCATAGCCACACCTCACCTTGATAGATATGTAAGTAGTAAGTAGTAAGTAGTAAGTAGTAAATACAATCTAACTCCAATTGAATCGCATGCACATGTTGGTTAAGTTTATGAACCTAATTAGGTTAAACTTTGGTTGGACTATCTAGTAACCAGACTACTGAATGAGGTTACATTATGGACCCTAGAACTTGAAGAGGTTCTTCACGTAGTAGCAGAGGAGGTAAGGCCCCGACCGGGTCCAATCCTATCCGTGACTCCTCATAAGCAAATGCATGCCAAGGACTAGTGTTCGAGCAAATAGATTCCCCAGCTTCCGCCATGGTAAGGATGCCATGACGCTACAATCTCTTACCAAGGCCATTGTGGCAAAACACGGAAAGGGAAACAGTGAGAACAACGTTAGAATGTCCTGGAGGTCAAGATATCTAAGAGACTTTTGCAAGCATGACCCACCGACATTTGACGAGAAGAACATAACCACAGCTCATCAAGTAAGAGAGGATAAGAATATCATGAGCGGGTAATGTCATTGCTCAAGATAGGGGAAAATGAGACAAAGATTAGGCTAGAGAGGACTATGCTTAAGGAAAGTTTCGGGATTTAGATTGCCTCGGAAAGAGCACCAAAAGGTGAAAAGTTCCGATAGCCCAAAAATAGCTATAAGGAACGGAGTGGGTCCAGCAACATCATTGCGGTCTAAGAAAGGGCTTAGGACAATGAGGGTTCAACAAGCAAGCCCTATTGGGAGGGCGTGAGCGAGTGAGGATTCAGCGCCCCAAGAGAATACTTGAGGATACAGCCACAAGAAAATTGAGATAATTGTGTCTAGGCTTGTTAAGAACTACGTGGAGATGCACCATGAACCCAGACATGCAAGGTGATGTAAGATTTGAAAGGAAAAGAAAAGCAGATTGTAAGTCCTTAGAATCTCAATTACGAATGTAGCGAAGGCAACTAAATGGAACACCATTACTTCATGACCAGGACCATAGTGGCCAGAACCGGTGCCTATGTGGAACATGGCACAAGGGAGAGTTAGAGAATAGGGCGCCCGTACTAGAAAACGGGTAACTTGACTAATCGCCGAAAATCCTTGAATAAGTGGAGTGGAATAGAGTGGACGTTCAAGTTTCACCACGTCTAAAGGATGGAACCCGACTAAAGAAAATAGAGACCTAGGGTCTCGTGGTAAAGAAAACCATCCTAGCTTGGATAGCTAGTAGTAGATAGACCAAGTTTGATTGTGCGACATGGAATAGTGGTATCGCTTGAGGCAATCCCTATCATTAGAGGCAGAGCCTACCCCTTCTAAAGTACCATAACGAAGGTCATGCTAGAAGATAAGCACGACGATGAATATAGGAGTGTAAGAGAACAATCATAAAGCAAGGTACCTAAAGTTGTGAGTAAGGTATGGATTGTCAGTTTTGCCACTAAAGTGGAATGACGGGTCGACATGTGAGTTCAAGGCATGGCAAGCAGACACTCTCCGATGCGAGTCTCGAGAAAAACAAGATATCAGCTAGTGACTAGCTAGAACGACTTCGGTTGAAGCCAAAAGACTTGAGTATAATTGCTTGCATGCCCTAAACCCGATGGTTCAACTGCATAATATTCCCCATAAGTTGGGAAGTATGAGCTTGAGACAAAAAAGACATCACATGGGCATTATAGAGAATATCCTTGAGGACTCGTTCGAGACATAGAAATGGACACGGTTAAAGTGAAACAATGCCCTATGATTAGGCAGAATGCCCAAGGCGGTCTAGGAAAGAAACAAGGGTCACATATCCTTGCTAAGCGAAATTAAAGAATCAATGCCCCATGATAATTCAAAGTCCAAATGTCATCCTCACGCTTCATGATAAGGGATTGATATGTGTCTCAAGTCGTACCTTCTTCTTCATCTTATTCTCAAGATCTGGATAACCAAACATTTTAGTCACTTTGGGTTTCACATTGTGTCCGCTTAACGGTTAGTTAGCCCCACATTGTGCCAAACCTTAGAAAATCTGTTCAGATCCTAAATATCTTTTAGTTGTCCTAGGTCTCAAGATGTTGAAATACTTTCAAAGTTGTAACGATTCAGATTTTTATTCCAAAAATGATATGACAATATATTAATTACAGCATTTATTCTCGCCGGAAAATGCGTGATTTTCGGCGAGACAATTATTGCCATAATTGGAAACGTTCATAGACCCTTAATCTCTCTATGCACAACTTTTCAGCATCCCTTGAACCGATTTTCTTCCGAACTTATCTCCTGTGTCTGAGTGTGTTTGAGAGAGCAGAAAACCGAGAGTTTTTGAAAGGGAAAGTGATACCAACTGGCCCCTACGCAAGGATGATACGCACAAATCAAGAAATGGTCCAAATTTTCAATGTAACGATTCAGATTTTTGTCCAAAAATGATATGATAATATATTAATTACAACATTTATTCTCGCCGGAAAATGCGTGGTTTCCGGCGAGACAATTATTGTCATAATTGGAAACATTCATATACCCTTTATATTTCTCTATGCACAACTTTTCAGCATCCCTTCAAACGATTTTTCTTCTGAACTTATCTCCGGTGTTTGAGTGTATTTGAGAGCAGAAAATCGAGAGTTTTCGAAAGGGAAATCCCAAACACACACAGACACAGGAGATAAGTTCAGAAGAAAAATTGTTTCAAGGTATGCTAAAAAGTTGTGCATAGAGAGATATAAAGGGTCTATGAACATTTCCAATTATGACAATAATTGTCTCGCCGGAAATCACGCATTTTCCGTGAGAATAAATGTTGTAGTTAACATATTATCATATCATTTTTTGAATAAAAATCTGAATCGTTACATTGAAATTTTGGACCATTTCTTGATTTGTGCGTGTCATCCTTGCACAGGGGCCCGAACGTGCACGCAGCCCGCGGTTCTCGCCTGGAATGTGGGCTAGAGTAGAGGCTAAGACAGAAGGTTGTTGGGTCGTGATTATACGAATGCGAGGAGAGAACCCACTCGATCCAAAAACTCATCTTCCTTACCCGAAAAACAACGAAAACCCTAATCGCAAAAACCTTCCTTATCGTTCACCGACGAACGCATAGCGATTCCGATGCCGACTCCCTTGCTTCCACCTCGGTTTTCCTCTGATGACTTGCGCAATAACACCACACCAGCTTTCGATTCGGAACCCCAAAAAATCAACGTTGGCCCACAGATCTTCGCACGAAAATCCACTCGATTTCACTTTCGACAACGGTCAATTTTTTGCTCTCTCAAACACATTCAGACACAGGAGATAAGTAGAAAGAAAAATCGTTTCAAGGGATGCTGAAACGTTGCGCATTGAGAGATATAAAGGGTCTATGAACGTTACCAATTATGGCAATAATTGTCTTGCTAGAAATCACGCATTTTCTGGCGAGTATAAATGCTGTAATTAATATATTATCATATCATTTTTGGAATAAAAATCTGAATCGTTACAGAAGTCTTCTTTTTTCACACAACAAACCTTGCTAAGTGAAATTAAAGATCGTGACAAGGGTCACGTATCACCGAACCCTAATGAGAGTCATGAAGCCTAAAGGGGGATCAAGCATCACTCATCACTCAGGTCTCTATCAACTTCATAGGAATATTATTAGGGATATATTTGCAATTAATTAGAGAGTTTGTTATGCTATTTGGTTATAAATAGAGGGAGTGGGAAAGGAGAAATGAAAGCATTGATTTGGTTGGATTAAGGCTCGAGTGATATCAAGGGAGGGAGGACCCAATAGTTCTCTTTGTTCATAAGATCCTTAAGGGGGTGATCTAAGACATCCTACAAGATGGGCCCAGTTTTATTGTCTGGTTTCCCATGAAATATTAGAGAACTATTTTAGGCCATTACGGTTGGGTCCATGTTTTATTAGAACTGACCACCAACATATGAGTAGAACAATCAATGTCTCCATGTGTTAGTTAGGGTCGAGGTAGACAATCCTGATTTAAGGCAGGTCATGAGCAAATATCCCATTTTTTAAAAGAAATCAATCCTGAGATTTTGCTTTTTATTGCTATATGTTTGTATGTAGATCAAATCCCAACATAGAAGAGCTTTCCTAAGTATTTCTAATATTCACACCCTTGCAAAGGCAAGATTGTGGGGCAAGAATAACAATAGAATTCAGAGAACCGATTAAAAATTTGTAGTGATGAATTGATTTTTCTGCTTGCATGTCTTTTCAATGTCATTAAAAGGAGTACCCGAGTATGTTTTATTTATTTTCAAGCATCTTTCTATTTTTTAATTTTTCAAGCCTTGTTCTTAAATAATAGCTCTGATCGGTAAGTGTGTAGAACTTCGAATCATTACTTCAAGCAGCCTCCAGATGCTTTCTATACATTTTTTAAAGAAGAACCGCCAACGGACAAAGAAGGGAAAGCAATGATAGAGGAGGAAAACCATTTAGTAGTGATTTTCTTAGGGCTGAAGAGCTTGAGTAAACTAAACCACTACCCCAACCACAAACATCAAGAGTGATGAGGAAATAGTGATGAGAAATGCCTATATACCAGAAAAATGGTGAAGTCTATTAAGTAAAAAAATGTGCATTCATCTAATTGCCTCAAAAGCAAACTCCTTTGATGGTAGTTCGGTTAGCAAAAAAACAATGAAGGGAGCTTGTGAAAATGTGAGGATAATGACAAAGATCTGGTTGGAGGTGAAGATAAAGAGAAATAAGGGCCAAAAGTTACTCCATGAAACTAATTTCTTGGCATGTAAAACGGATTGGAGCAGCGCAGAAAAGACATCTGGTGAAAAACATTATGCTTAAGAATAGTCTAGATGTAGATATTCTCTAAAAGACAAAGTTAGATGGTCTATGGGAGGACTTATTTGTTATAGGGGTTCACAATGAACCCAACAACCTGAACCGACCCAACCCGAATTATAAGGCATGGGTTGGGTTAGATAGGTTTTTGGGTTGGGTTAGATAACAAGTCTCAACCTTTCTTTTAAAAGTTTTCATTATGAGTTCTATTTATTTAAGTTGAATTTATTAAATCTTTTTTGTTGTGTTTACTGCTGAGATTTCATGTAAAAGTAGAGAGTTATTGGGAGAGCATTGAAATTTCCACATTACACAAAAAGGAAGGCCAAAAAGTAGAAATTTAAAATGGATTAAGAATTGTTGGTACGTTACAATTCTTGCTTGTTGTTGTGATTATATTGATGAAGAATTTATTCGTTTGAATGATTATGGACAGATTTGTGTTTGTTTGTGAACTTTTAATATCTTTTATTTAAGATTGTATTGAATGACTATGTAGTGTGGATAAATAAAAGAAATTTTTAAAAAAAATTTAACAATCCGACAACCCAACCCAACCCGAAAATAGAAGGTTGGGTAGAGTTGGGTTGTGAAACAATTTTGGGTTGGGTTAGGTTACCAATCTAATCAACCCAAATTTTTGGGCTGGTCCAAAAAATTTCCTCAACCCAACCTACCCGACCCATGTGCACCCCTAATTTGATCAAATGTGTGGTGTATTGGAGGACTTTAACACAATATAGTGGCTATCTCAGAAATTTAATGGGAGAAGTGATGGGGTATGATGGCCTTTAATTGGCCAATTGAAGACCTCAAGCAATAAGGTCCCGAACAAGGTAACTTCAAAATTCTAGTAACATTCTTCCCTTCCTTTGGTTCACGATCCTTGTTGTACTCGATATTCCTTTCGACAATGATAAATTCACATGGTCCAATAGCAAGGGCCTATTTCTACCCGAATTGATAGGCTATTCATATTTTGAAGTTAGAATGAGTGTTACAAGAAGATGTCTGTCACGAGGCTTTCACATATGACATCTAACCACTTCCCTCTTCTCCTTAGCTTCCGTTATCAAAAATAGGGTCCTTCCTATCAACTTCAAAAACATTTGACTGGATATCCTGATTTGTCCAAGAATGTGAAGGAATGGTGGAATGCTATGAACATTATTGGGTGGCCAGGAAATCGCTTAAAAAATTAGCAGCTCAATGACCACCTAAAAAGATGGAACAAAGAAGTCCTTAAGAAGATTGAGGATGGGAAAAAGAAAGTGCATAGGAGAATGACGATTTAAATTATATGGAAGACAGGCTTAATTGAACTCAAAATTGTTAGAAAGTATGATTCACTCAAGTTAGCGCTTACGGAGATAACTTTAAAGGAGCAAAGGATGTGGAACTAAAAGTATTAAATTCAGTGGCCTAAAGAGGGTGATTAAATACGAGTTTCTTCCACAAATGGACTACGTCTAGAAGAAATAAAGCCTTCATCTCCTTAATAGAAGATGGTAAAGCAAATATCCTTACTAAGAAAGGAGAAAGCAAGAGTTTGTTAGCTTATTCCAAATATTGTAAACTAAGATGAAAGGAAGAGATTTGTGATTTAACGTGTGAATTGGGTTTCAATGAACTCATACACAAGAGAATAGTTGGAAACCCCTTCCAAGAAGAAGAGGTTTTTAAATCTAAGATGATCCTTGACAACCTCATGTTTCACAGTTCGGATGACATGACTAATGAGTTTGGAGGAGTGACATAGCGGTGTAGCAAGATTTTTTTTTTTTTTTTTTTTTTTAAATGGTGTAAAAAAACAAATTAACTAATGACACCTATATTTGCCTCATCCTGAAGAAGTTAAAAACCAATAAGGTGTGTGAAGATAGACTAATAAGCCTATTTTCTTCCCAAGCTGATTGCTAAGGTGCTAACGAAGCATAGGAAGAAAGTTTTACCACGCATAATTGAAGACACACAGAACAGTATTTGTGGAGGGAAGGTAGATCCTTGATACAATTTTAGTTGGCTCGAAAGTGGTTGGAGAGAACCGAGTTAAGAAGAAAGAGGGTTTCCTCCTTCCGTTAGACATTGAAAAGGCATGATAAGGTGGATTGGCTATATTTTGATGTCATCCTCGAGATGGAGAAAGTGCATAGGCGGCCATATGGAGAATACCAATTCTCGATTTTTCTCCATGGTAAACCAAGAGGGAAGATTTTTGCTGGTAGAGGGATTAGACAAGGGGAGCCCAATATCCCCTTTGTTTACAATTGTTGACAATTCCTTGAGTCAATTTTCGTCATTGTTTTGGAAAAAGGATTCTTCAAGGTCTTCAAGTGGGCAGACTGCAAATGATGCTAACTCACCTTCAATTTGTTGACGATGCCCTCATTTTCTATCCAAACAATGAGGGGGTCTCACGAATAGGAGGGCTTTCTTGGCTATGTTTTGGAGAGCTGCTGGATTGCCTTTAAATGACTCAAAAACTCCCATCACAGGCCTAAATATCAACAGGGATGAGGTTAATCAGCAGACTTCTTCCATGGGATGCAAGGTTGAGGAGCTCCCTATTACGTATGTGGGCATCCCTTTGGGGGGAAATTACAATACAACTGGCTCTGTGACAATCTAATGGATAGTTTAGAGCAAGGCTCCATAAATGGAAGAAAATTACCCTTTCAGAGAAGATGGCTCACACTTGCGGTTGTCCACCATAAGCAGTCTTCCTATCTGCAAGTGATGATCATGCGGAACTTCTAGAATGGTGGTGCCTATGGGGGTGGACTGCGTTGCCTTTGCAATATCTTGGCTTGGAATAGGCTCCTTGACATAAAGAAGTCATGCTCTACTTCTAAAATGGCTATCGAGATTTTTGCAAGAAGATTGTGCTCTTTGGAGGAAGGTGGTCTGTAGTATCTATGGGTGAGAGCCTTTAGGGTGGGTGTCCCTTCCACCAAAAAGTGCTGCAAAAGGAGGACTTTAGGTTGAAATAGCTAAAAGCAGTATCCTATTCTTCAATTTCATGAACTTCAAGGCTAATAATGGAGCCCAATCAAATTTCTGGTCAGTGTTTCCAGTTCCTAAGGGTGCTCGCTTAGAAATGCAACACCTGCAGGAGACAAGAATTCTAACAATATCCCAAAAGACATCCATACTAGCTTCCTCTCCTCAAAATATTCCTTCTTCTTCTTCTTCTTCTTCTTCTTCTTCTTTTTTCTTTTTTTCTTTTTTGTCTCTGGAATCAAATACTCCACCAGAGGAGCTATCATCCAATTTGGACCAAAAAGTCTTCACTTAACCACTGAAGTGAATTCCTTAAATGAGTTGGAAGGGGAATGGGCCAAGCTTTCATTTCAGCTGCCAGCTTTGCTTCATCGGATCGAGAGGACATTTGATGTAGGACTTTGAAGAAGTATGGTCTCTTTTTTTCCAGCTCATTGACGAAGAAGCTGGCATCTGCTGGAAACCTTACGAATATTTTTTTTTTATCAACAGATTTGGAATTGTAATTGCCTCAAAAATGTATAGTTTTTTTCGTTGGAAGATTAACCACGCTTGAATTAATACTTATGATACGCTCCAACTAAGATCTCCTTGGTTACCTATCTCACCAAGTTGTTGTCGCCTTTTCTGAAAGAACCTGAGTCTCAAATTCATTTGTTCAGCAACTGCCCGTTTGCCTACTTATCTACAAAAATCTTTTGGCTTGACTATTACAAAACCAAGGGATATCTTCACTCTCCTCCATCTATCTCTCAGCGGACATCCGTTCAAGAAAGACAAAAGATTTTGTGGAGCAACTTCATTAACCTTTGGTAAAAAAGAAAATAAATGCTTGAATCTTCTCAGATAAACACCATAACATCAATATTTTTATTAATTCTTCTTCTTTTCTAGCTTTATCTTGAAGATCATCTCCTCAATTTTGTAACTATAGTTTATCTATACTCATTTCTCGTTAATTATTCTCTGATAGGATTTCCTTTTGCAATATATTTCAGCAACCAATGAAATTGTTTTTATTCCTATAAAAAGATGAGTTAGAAGGAAGCATCCCAGACATTATTTGGGAAGCACTAGCCAACATTAAAGATGTTGGAAAGATTGCACTAGCAAAAGACAGTAAAAGAACAAGTAAAGAAGAGATCCAACTAATTCTCCTCACTAATACTGCAATACATATTATTCTGACAACAACTAAAATATGAGATTACGAAAAGGGCTCTGTTTGTTAAGAATACAAGATAAAGATATGCCTTAAATACAAGCCAAAATTAAGCCTAGCTATAGACCATAACTACCACAGGACTTAGGTTTCTCTCGAGCCAAAATTTCAATAAAATAACAAAAAAGAATGTTGCACACCAAAAGGGCTCATCCCTTGTTTGTTGTCCCAATATAGTGACTGGAAGTAAACCTCTGTCTATATCAAGTGGCATAATCTATTCAAGTCAAACACACACCAAAAATCTCAAAAAGAATGTTCCAAGGCAAATTTACTAACTCACATTCCCCACAAAACATGATTCAAGTCCCCAATGGTGTATTTGCACAAGACATCATTGCAACCCCAATACCAAAGAAGAGTACCTATAAATATGGTCATTAATCCACATGACAAGCAAAAAGGGCATCTGTCACCTAACAACAAAAAAAAAACTTCAACCCAACCGAATAAAACCTAGCTCGTGATTACAAACAGGTTGTGTAACCGGTGCCTACAAGGCGGCATTACACCTATCAACCTTCCAAACTTCCTCACACAATATCTTCACCTCTCTAACAAAACTACTATGTCTATTCTTTCATTTTGTCAATAAAAATTGGTTTCATGTAAAAATATAATATTTGGGAAAAAAGGAAAAATAAAAAACTCGAGTGTTCAAAAATATCATATATAATGGACCAACCTCGAGCATTGCTATCACAGCATGCCCACTTGTGGGGCTATAAGACATGCGAACAACTCGAGCACCAATGTCAATGGAAGAGATCTTGCAACCAGTTAATGCATCACATTCTGTGGCCAAAAAAGTAACGTGAAAAAACATCATTCAAAAAGGTTAAACTGCATAACCAGAAAGAAATAGGCATTAATAAGAAATGCTTTTCAAAAACTGATTAATAAGATTGCCAGATACTAAGTTTATAACAATATGGCCATTAATTATGACGCTTACCCATCCTTCAGGAACAGTGTCAAAAACTAGTTTTCCATTTAAGTGAGACAAGCACAAAAAAGAGATCGAGCAGAGGCCTGACTCATAGGTAAAATGGCATTTTTGCCAATTTCAGCTGGGAAGGGCTAAATAGCAAGTATAAGTCTACAACCACGTTACAGCTTGGGAATTTTTTTTTGTAACTATTCTCTTGGTGATATTTTAACTAATTGGGAGGTTTCTTGTAACCCCAATTAGCCCTTTGTAAATTTAATTACGAAATCCGTTCTCTGTTTCTCTTCCCAAAAAAAAAAAACTCGACTACAACCATATGAACCCTAGTAATGATCGGACCACTCAAGTCCCTAACATGGCTTCGAGCATTGTATCATGACTTATAAGATCACAGAATAACAGCAAAATAGTCCACGAGAAAGACTACGCAATTCTCTCAAGCTCCCCTCCTTCCACTCTGAATTTTCATCATCAAACATTTCCATACTTGAAATTTAGAAAGAATAATCAGCACGTTTCATAGGTCAGCAGCCTATAACATTTGATGAGTATTCTTATCATAAGAACGTTTACCAATTATAGTAAGATCCAGAATTAAACCAGTCAATTGGCGTGAGATAGAAAAATAGAGAGAACCGATCCAAATGAAATAGTTCACAAGGGAAATGAAGCAGAAATAATTACTGACCGACGATGTAAGTCCCAATGGCGACGGCAACGAGTGCCTGATGGGAATGAAATGCGGCAGCATGAGGTTGCAATGGTTTGAGACCTCTTCCTACATGTCGTAGATCCAGATGGTGAATCGTGTTCCACTCCATTTTTCTACCGAGATTTCAACCTTCCAGCTTCCGCGTCAGATAAACATAGGCGAGTCTAACTCGAATTCAAAAATAAAATCAAATTGGATCAAGAAGAATAACGAAAGCAATAACGTTAGATCTTTAATGCGGCATGATTCAAATGGTACCTGCTGAATGAACAATCGATCTGCTTTGGTTTATTCAACTCTGTCTCTGTCTTTGCGCCTGGAACTCGAAGGAAATGAAGAAACAGAACACGCTCTCGAATGAGTTAGACCGATCGGAAGGTCGCTAACATGCAATATTTCTATAAAAATTTATAATTATATATAATTAGATCTTTTAAAAATAATAAATAAAATTCTTATATTTATATTATATTCGGCATTTTAATTTTTTTTTAATGTTTTATTGATTTTTTTACGATATTATAAAAATGTTAATTCACGGCTTCTTTCATTTCGTGTAAGCCTCAAGAATAGATTAAATTTTTAAAAAAAATAAAATTAAAGCATCAAATAAATGAGTAAGAACTCTACTTTTATAGAAATCGAAGTTCCACGTTAAGGTGGTAGTTGACTTAGAGAAGCTCTTGGAACAATATGAAAATGAATTTTCGATCATATTTAATATAATATTAATAAAATATTTTATTGTATAATTAATCTATTTAAATGTCATTCAAATTTAAATATATATTTTATATTTTAATATTTAAATATAAACATAATAAATATATTTCTTTTCGAAATCTCTAAATATTAAATTAAATATTCAAATTTGTCTTTCAACAAGTGGATTTTATGAACCTATAAATTAATTTCCAATAACATTTAATGAACTAAACTCTTTAATTAATCAATTAATGGTCATTTCACTCTAAATCTCTACTTAAACTCTTGTGCAGCGTAGGACCAGTTGTGTCCATAAATCTAAAATCTATAGTTAAACTCTTATGGTGCGTAGGACAAATTGTGTCCATGTATATGATTACTACAGGCAAAGCAACACACTCGTTCTACTACAAATGATTTGATTCAAATCATTCGTATGGAGACAATGAGTGAGGATATTCTATATAATGAGTTTGTATAAGACTGAACCATGAAATATTTATAATTGAGGAAATCAATATTTTACAAAATAATCATATGTGACTAAATATTAATCTTGAGCGGGTTATAAACTCTTTATGAGAGATTTATCCCTTGATTTGAATGGGTGAGAGTGACTTTTACAGCCCAACGAGATAAGGAGCCATGAACATAATCTTATGAGATGAAATCCACTTCTTTCCATATAGGGTGAGACTGGCTTTTTTTGTAGCCGGACATGATTTCGGAACTCGAACAATAGGGCTACACCTTCTCAGTAGCTAAAGAGAGATTTAATTTATAGTTGAATCATAAACAAATGATTCTAATCAATAATTCTTAGGTAAAAGATGTAATTACCTGGGTAAGACAAACTTTTGACCCGTTATAATTAGAAACAATTTGTAATGGATGGTCTTGTCTCTAAGAAGTATATCCACCAACACAACTTGTCCTGTAGTGAAGTAGCACAAATATCTAACCATTCTTAAATTTACTATGCTATGTGAATCAATTTATAGCACCAAATAATGGATGTTAGATTCTTAACTTTGGAATCTCATTTATCTATATTTTATTATACATTTAATGCACATTGAAGTGTATCAATGAATATGGGAGTTATGTCGAATCTGTTGGGATTTATGTCCTAAAGCTTCGTAATTAATTATTTAGTTTTTAACAATAATTTATATTATTTTATTTGTAATTTAATTGTTATCCATGGTATGAAAATCCAAGGTTATTAATGTAATCTTGAACAGTATATGGTTGACATACAAGAGGATCGTTTTCAAGTAATAACCTAAGGAGTCTATAGTATATGGATAAGGTTGGGTGACTTTTCCTAGCAACACTATTGATACGACTCACTTTGTAATCGTTACAAATGAGTTGATCCAAATCATTCATGTGGAGACATGTAAGTGAGGGTATCCTATACAATGAGTTTGTATAAGACTAGACCAAGAAATATTTAATCTCTCTTTATAAATCCGTTAATTGAGAAGATTAATATTTCACATGATGATCATATGCGACTCGATCTTAATCTTGAGTGAGTTATGAACTCCTGCCTGTGAAGGCTTGTTTTTAATTTACATGGGTGAGAATGGCTCTTTTAGCCGATTCAATATGCCTACTATTTTGGAGACTTGACCAAATAAGGAGTTGGGAACATAATATCGATGGAATTCACTCCTTTCCATATAAAGAAGGAAAGTAGATGAGTTGTTCTCTTAAAGTACTAATCTCAGGACTTGAACAATGGGCTCCACCCTCTCATTGGCTCAAGAAGGACTTGGTTTATGATTGGATCATAGACAAATTATTCATTAGAGAATAAGTGGTATTAAGGTGGAAATTTGAATGACATTCAAATTAGTTAAATATATTATGATTTCTTATAATATCTAAATATGATTTGTATAAGGTATAATATCCTAATATATTAAATATGCAAATATATTATTTGGCAAATATTCTCCGAGAGTCCCTATAAATAGGACCCTCGGGTTGAGCCAAAGATACATCAATCTCAACCACTTTCTCTAGAGAATGAAATTACATCTCCAGAGAATTCTCGAAACTCTCTCTCCAATCCCTCCAGAGAATTCTCGAAACTCTTTCTCCAATCCCTTTAGGATTTTATTTCAAGAGGCTCTCACAATACATCCTCTCCCACTTTCTCCTAGAGAATGAAATTACATCTCTAGAGAATTTTTCTCCAATCCCTTTGGAATTTTCTTTCAAGAGGCTCCCACAAGCCTTGACCTTGTGTTCGAGTCATAGTAATCTTTCTCCAATCCCTTTGGAATTTTCTTTCAAGAGGCTCCCACACGCCTTGACTTTGTGTTCGAGTCATAGTGTTAAGGATAGTTGACCGTTCACTATAAGGCAAATATCTAGATATTTGCCTTACATTATGGGTTACCATATTTGCAGGCAAATATATTGCATTCATTTATTATTCTTTCCTTTTATTACTATTTCCATAATATTTGTAATTTACCATATTTCTGTATCCTGAAAATGATTATAAATAAGAGAACTCTCACCCCCATTTACGTATGGTGATTCAGCAAACATTCACATGGTATCAGAGCCCTTTCGGTTTAACAACCCTGATCCTTTCTTCTCTATGGCTTCCGAATCTTCTTATCATCTTCTTCCTTTCAATACTCTAATCCATATGATCACCATCAAACTTTCCTCCTCCAATTATCTTCTTTGGAAAAGCCAACTTCTCCCTCTCCTTGAGAGTCAAGACATGCTGGGCTATGTCGATGGAACTATGGTTCCACCACCTCGCTTTGAACCAGAAACCTCTTCAACACTCAACCCCAAATATTTGGCATGGAGAGCAGCCGATCAACGACTTCTCTGTCTCCTGCTCTCCTCTCTCACTGAGGAAGCCATGGCTGTTGTCGTTGGTCTCCCTACTGCACGTGATGTTTGGCTTGCGTTGGAAACTACGTTCAGCCATCAGTCGAAAGCTCGTGAACTGAGACTCAAGGATGACTTGCAGTTGATGAAACGTGGCACCAAACCTGTTGCTGAGTATGCCCGTGCCTTCAAAAAAATTTGTGACCAACTTCATGCCATTGGCAGACCGGTCGAGGACATTGATAAAGTGCACTGGTTCCTTCGTGGACTCGGCACCGAATTTTCAGCTTTTTCTACTGCTCAGATGGCTCTTACCTCTATCCCCTGTTTTGCAGATTTAGTCTCTAAAGCTGAAAGTTTTGAGTTGTTTCAGCTCTCCCTTGAGTCCTCTAACTCCACTTCTACAGCATTCACAATCACTAATCGTGGTCGCACCCATGGAAGTCACCCTGCTTTCTTTACCAACCAGCGAGGTCGTTCTTATTCTCACAAAAACAACTCTTCTAATCGAGGACGAACCCACTCAAGTCAAGGTCGTCGACCACCTCACTGCCAAATATGCCGCAAAGAGGGCCATTATGCTGACCGCTGCAACCAACGGTATGTTCGACCTAATTCTTCTCATGCTCACCTTGCTGAAGCCTTTAACACGTCATGTTCTATTGCTGGACCCGATACTGCTGATTGGTTTCTGGACACTGGAGCTTCGGCCCATATGACTGCCGACCCATCTATTTTGGATCAGTCTAAAAATTACACGGGTAAGGACTCTGTGATTGTAGGAAACGGTGCATCCCTACCCATTACCCACACCGGTACTCTTTCTCCTGTTCCAAATATTCACTTGTTAGATGTCTTGGTTGTCCCTCACCTCACTAAAAATCTTCTTTCCATAAGTAAATTAACGTCTGATTTTCCACTCTCCGTTACATTTACTAATAATCTTATTACTATCCAGAATCGTCAAATAGGAAGGGTGGTGGCAACCGGTAAAAGAGATGGAGGGCTATATGTGCTGGAGCGCGACAACTCTGCTTTTATTTCAGCCCTTAGAAGCAAATCTTTACGTACTTCATATGATTTATGGCATGCTCGTCTAGGTCATGTGAATCATTCTGTTATTTCTTTTTTAAATAGAAAAGGTCATCTTTCTCTTACGTCTTTATTGCCTTCTCCATCATTATGTTATACCTGTCAGCTTGCGAAAAGCCATCGATTGCCTTATTCCCGCAATGAACGTAGATCGTCTCATGTGTTAGATCTTATTCATTGTGATCTTTGGGGTCCTTCTCC
>NW_019268596.1:659238-694012 GCF_002738365.1 Cucurbita moschata | reverse complement strand
GTGCGATATTTGTTCTGACCTTGTAGATGAGTCTGTGCAGGTTGATACTTCTCTTGCAGGTTCCACTTTGCCACCCTCGACTTCTAATTCGACCTCTATTGAACCTCCTGTTGATTTCTCTTCTTTGGGCACTCATCCTATGATCACACGAGCCAAAGCTGGTATATTCAAGACTCGTCATCCAACAAATCTTGGTATTTTGGGCTCATCTGGACTTCTTTCTGCTCTTCTTGCATCCACTGAGCCAAAAGGATTCAAATCTGCTGCTAAGAATCCTGCTTGGGTGGCTGCCATGGATGAAGAAATTCGAGCATTACAACAAAATGATACTTGGACTTTGGTTCCTCGCCCTGCCAACACCAACATCGTGGGCTCTAAATGGGTGTTTCGTATTAAATATTTGCCTGATGGATCTGTCGAGCGTTTCAAGGCTCGTCTTGTTGCCAAAGGTTATACTCAGGTTCCTGGTCTTGACTACACTGACACTTTCAGTCCGGTTGTCAAAGCTACCACTGTCCGTGTTGTGCTTTCTATTGCAGTCACAAATAAATGGCCTCTTCGACAACTTGATGTCAAGAATGCTTTTCTCAATGGAACTCTTATTGAACGTGTTCATATGGAACAACCTCCTAGGTATATTGATCCTCGATTTCTCACTCATGTTTGTCTATTAAAGAAAGCCCTCTATGGTTTAAAGCAAGCTTCTCGTGCTTGGTTTCAGCGTTTTAGCTCATTTCTTCTCACACTCGGGTTTTCTTGCAGTCGCGCTGACACGTCCCTTTTTGTCTTTCATCAGCAATCTAACATTATCTATTTGCTTCTTTATGTTGATAACATTATTGTTACCGGCAACAACTCATCTCTTATTGACAGCTTTACTCGCAAGCTTCATTCTGAGTTTGCTACCAAAGATTTGGGTTCTCTCAGTTACTTTCTTGGTCTTGAAGCTTCACCCACTCCTGATGGTCTCTTTATTAGTCAGTTAAAATATGCTCGAGATATTCTTACTCGTGCTCAGTTGCTCGATAGCAAACCAGTTCACACTCCCATGGTTGTTTCTCAACACCTGACTGTTGATGGTTCTCCTTTCTCTGATCCTACTCTCTACAGATCTCTTATTGGCGCCCTTCAGTACTTGACTATTACGCGTCCAGATATTGCCTATGCTGTCAATTCTGTCAGTCAATTCTTGCATGCCCCTACTGCAGATCACTTTCTTGCTGTCAAACGTATTCTTCGCTATGTCAAAGGAACACTCCACTTTGGTCTTACCTTTCGTCCATCCACTGTTCCTAGTACGCTAGTCGCTTATTCGAATGCTGACTGGGCTGGTTGTCCCGATACTCGTCGTTCTACATCCGGCTATTCTATTTATCTTGGTAACAATCTGGTTTCTTGGAGTGCCAAAAAGCAACCTACTGTCTCACGCTCCAGCTGTGAATCTGAGTATCGTGCTCTTGCCACAACCGCTGCTGAACTTCTTTGGGTTACGCATCTTTTGCATGACCTCAAGGTCCCTATTTCAAAGCAGCCCTTACTCTTATGTGACAACAAAAGTGCTATTTTTTTTAGCTCTAATCCCGTTTCTCACAAGCGGGCCAAACATGTTGACTAGATTATCATTTCCTTCGAGAACTTGTTATCGCTGGCAAACTTCGCACACAATATGTACCCTCTCATCTCCAAGTTGCTGACATCTTCACAAAGAGTATTTCTCGACCTCTCTTTGAATTTTTCAGATCCAAGCTTTACGTTCGTTCAAATCCGACGCTCAGCTTGCGGGGGGGTGTTAAGGATAGTTGACCGTTCACTATAAGGCAAATATCTAGATATTTGCCTTACATTACGGGTTACCATATTTGCCCTCTTATTAAAGACAAATATATTGCATTCATTTATTATTCTTTTCTTTTATTACTATTTCCATAATATTTGTAATTTACTATATTTCTGTATCTTGAAAATGATTATAAATAAGAGAACTCTCACCCCCATTTAGGTGTGGTGATTCAGCAAACATTCACACATAGTAAGGAAGATCTTGTGGAATGTTGAAGAACTTCTACATGGTTGGAATACTCTAAGGAGTCTTGCCACAAGCCTTGACCTTGTGGAATGTTGAAGAACTTCTGCATAGTTGGAATACTCCGTGGAGTCTTGCAAGCGAGGAGTCTTGCCACAAGCCTTGACCTTGTGGAATGTTGAAGAACTTCTGCATAGTTGGAATACTCCGAAGAGTCTTGCAAGCTAGGGTTTCTACAAAGGTAGAGTTCTTACTCTTCTATTTATTGCTTTGTTTTAATTCTTAATAAAAATCAAAACGGTTCCTAATGCTTCCGCTATGTGGATGAAGAGTTCATGATATTGTCCACTTTGAGCATAAGCTCTCATGACTTTATAAGTGTCCACGTTTATCATGATATTGTCCACGTTTATGAGTGTTTTAAGTATTGTTGAAGTTTTAAAAATATGTCTTGAGTATTCATTAGATATTGTATAATGCTCCAATTTTTAAAATAATAAAAAAGAGTTTTCTTTTAAATAATAATAATAAATAAATAAAAAGGAAAGTATATTCCGGACAATCTATTGATCAAACTATTATGGAAACGATCCTTAATAGAGATACTGCCAAACAAATTTGGGACTCTATGAAGCAGAAATACGATGGTTCCACAAGAGTTAAAAGAGCACAACTTTAAGCTCTTAGGAAAGAGTTTGAAGTCCTACAGATGAAAGAGGGATGAGAGTGTTGATGCTTATTTTGCTCGAATTCTCACCCTTGCAAGTGGTGATTATTGAAAAAATCTTGAGATCAATGACCTCAAGATTTGACTGTATTAAATGTTCGATTGAAGAGTCTAATAACTTAGACACTTTAACTATCGATGAAGTGCAAAGCAGCTTGCTGGTACATGAGAAAAGACTGAATGGAGGTGTAGGTGATGAACAAGCACTAAAGGTGACATACGATAATAGATTTGGTGGAAGAGGAAGAGGTACACATCCATTCAACAAAACTACAGTTGAGTGTTATAAGTGTCATTAGTTAAGACACTTTCAATATGAGTGTTCTCAATGGGAGAAGGAAGCAAATTATGCTGACTTAAGGAGGAAGAAGAAATGTTGCTGATGTCATATGTGGATCTCAATCAATCAGGGAGGGAAGATATTTGGTTCCTTGATTCGAGGTGTAGCAATCATATGTGTGCAAACAAGGAATGGTTCTCATATCTTAATGAGGAATTCCGACAATCTGTGAAGCTTGAAAATAATTTCAAGATGGCAATGTTGGGAAAAGGTAACATTATATTACAAGTTGTTGGAGTTACTTAGTAATCACTGATGTTTTCTATATACCTGAGTTGAAAAACAACATATTAAGTCTTAGTGGCAAGAAAGAGGTGTATCTATTTTGATACAACATGGAGAATGCAAAATCTATCATCTCAAGATGAGGCTTATTATGCAAACAACAACGTCTGCAAGTAGGATGTTCATATTACTTGCAAGAATCATGCCACAAACCAACACTTGTTTCTAAACAATTATAGAAGAAAACACTCATCTTTAGCACCGCATGCATGCAAACATCTGTGGACCCATCATACCTCTTTCCAACAATAAGAAGAGATAGGGGTGTACACCCAACCTAGAAACCCGAGAACCCAACCCGAAATATAAGGGTTAGGTTGGGTTGTGTTGGATTTCGGGTTTGGGTTGGGTCCATTTTTTTTAACCCAATCTGATTTGGGTTGGGTTCGGGTTCCAAAAGAAATGATTGGGTCAACCCGGCCCAACCCGAAAATATTAAAAAAGAAAAGAAAGAAAAATTGAAGCCCAAAAGATTTTAGCAAAACCCAACAATTACTTGATTGGTGTAAAGAAATTTAAAATAACCGATCTCTCTCCCTCCCCTTCTACTCTCTGCGTCCTACACCATCCCTCTTAGCTCTTTGTGTCCTGTGCCTCTCTCTCTCGGCTTCTGGTCTCTCCTCTTTACTTCTCTCTGTTTGGTTATTCTCTTCTCTCATTCTCTCTTAGCCTCTTCTCTCTCAGCCATACAAACTTTTGTCTTACTCTCTCCACCTCTTCTCTCACAACCTCACTGTCTTTTTCTCTCTTTCACATCCTCACACCAAAATACAAACCTTCAGCCAAAATACAAATCTCTCTTGACACTTAGTCTCTTACAAGAATTTGATCTCAATAGCATTCTCTCACGTTCTTTGTCTTGTTTCTCTCTTGCGCGCCATCTCTCTCTTTAGTCTCCTGGAACGTCATAACGGGTAAGCTTTTTCTCTTTTTGTTATATCCCCTTGCAAAGACTGATCGTATATTTTAACTTTGATGCATTCTATGGTAATTGTTCATATTGGGTTGAATGTTTGAATCATAATAGTTCTATTTTACTACTTTTATAGATGAAAAACAATAGTGCAACTGTATGTGCAAGTAGCTCTAGTAATTATAATGCATCGAAGCCACCATTGGCTGTACAATATGAATTTAAGAAGAAGAAACCTAGTAAATCAACCGTGTGGGATCACTTTACAAGATTAGAGAACAATAATAAGAGGCTCAAGTGCAACTATTGTTCTAAGGAGTAGCTTGTGATACTAATTCTTGTGAAACTAGCACGTTATGGAAACACTTAAAAAAATCAGTGTAGAAAGTACACATATACGGTGGAGGACAAAGGAAAATCACTCTAAGTTTTCAACGTTCAATAGATAGAAAGGGTGGTAGTAATATTGTTACTTCATTATTTAGTCAAACAAGATGTAGAGCAGCATGTGCCAAGATGATAATTATGGATGAATTGTCATTTAAATTTGTAGAGAATTTTGTAAAGAATGAGGGTTTCAAATTGTTTTATAGTATTGCATGTCCTAAGTTTGATCCTCCACCAAGAGTAACCATTGCTAGAGATATATTCCAGCTCTATCCAAAAGAAAAAAAGAAGTTGAAAGATTTTTTAGTCAGTCATTCACCACTGACACATGGACTTCGTTGCAAAACATTACTTACATGGTAATCACCGCACATTTTATTGATTCATAATGGAATTTGCATAAAAGAATTTTCAACTTTTGTCAAGTTGCTAACCATAAGGGAGAGACTATTGGCAAGATTATTGAGAGTTGTTTATCGGAATGGAGAATCGATATGATTTTCTCTACCACAGTTGATAATTCAAGTTCCATTGATATAAGTATTTCATATATTATGAGAAGGCTTAAAAGTTGGAATTCACTTGTCTTAGATGGAGAAATATTACACCTGAGGTGTTGTGCTCACCTAATTAACTTATTGTGAATGAAGGGCTTAAATAAATGCATGACTCCATTTCTAGTGTTCGCAATGCCGTGAGGTAATGTTAGATCATCCCCCAAGAGATTGACAAAATTTAAAGATCGTGTTAACAAGAAAAAATTAAATGTAAAGCACTTGTTTGTTTGGATGTGGCGGCTCGATGGAATTCCACTTATTTGACGATTGATCATGCCTTGAAATTTGAAAAAGATTTCAAAGTATTAGAGGAAGAAGAATTAGATTATGTTGATTACTTCAAAGAGGGGATTATGGAAACAAAAGAAGAGTGTCACCAACCATTAATGATTGGAAAAACGTTGCAGTGTTTGTAAAGTTTTTTAAGGTTTTCTATGATGTCACAACGAAGTTAAGTGGTTCTTTATATGTGACTTCTAATTCTTATTTTCATGAACTTTGGGGTATTCGAGAACTTTTAATTTAGTGGAGTACAAATGTGAACTCTGTTTTAAGTAACGTGAGTTTAAATATGAAAGTTAAGTATAACAAATATTGGGCAGTGGAAAGAATTAATAAGTTGATATGGAAAGAATTAATAAGTTGATATTCATAGTAGTGGTACTCGATCCTCGTTATAAATTGGATTACGTATCATTTTGCTTTTCGAATATTTATGAAGATGTTATCCTAAAGTGATGGTGGATAGCATAAAGAATTATTTAATTCATTTGTATAATTACTACAAGTTTTATGATAATGCTCAAGATAATCATCCATTAGAATCTAGACTCACTTCTAATTCCATGAGTATGGAGATGGACACTATTGATGGAGTGAATTTGAGTGGTTCAATATTAGTATTATTGAGATACAAATGAAGAAGAGAAGAGCAAAATTCCCTCGAGTTAAAGAATGATGTGGATCGATATTTATCTGACCCTAGTGAAGAACTTGATATAATTTTGATGTTTTGGCATGGTCAAAAGCAAATGAGTTTAAATACAGAGTTTTAATCGAAAATTGCCCAAGATGTTTTGGCTGTTCTAGTGTCGACTATATCTTCTGAATCAGCATTTAGTACGGATGAGAGGATTCTTGATTCTTTTAGGAGTTTTTTGACACCTAAAACAGTGGAAGCTCTAATATGTACAGAAAATTGGATTGATAAAAAATCAGTATTGTTAGATATTCCTCAACAACTTGAAGATTTGGAAATTTGTTCTAAGATTGAGAAATCGATAACTCCAAATTTATTTATTGCCTATTTGTTAAGATGTATTCTATATTGCTATATCACATTTTATATTTTATTTTTCAGATGATTTAAGACCCTAAAGCTCTACCAATGTCATGCAAGAATAATTATTTTTCAATATAAGTAAAATATTTGAAGGTACAGTATGTTTTCTCCAAACAGTCTTAAAACGGTACTAACTTTCAATATGCTATTTTTCTTTTGCATGAATTAAGAATGCAATAGAGGGTTGGATAGTTTTAAATTTTTAGACATTTTGTTGGATGTTGTAACTTTGGAATTAATTCATTGAATATTCTTTACATATTTATATGTGAATTTTTAGGCATTTTGTTGAATGATTATATATTGTGAAGGTAGATAATTTAATTAGATCCGGTAACTTTGGAATTGATTCATTACATATTCTTTACATATTTATAGGTGATAATATGAATGCAGTAGAAAGTTTGATACTTTTGATCTACAACTTATATAGGTAGTAATTGTTTTATCATTTTATGTCATACAAATTAAATTTTTTTAATTTTTTTTGGACCAACTTGAACCCAACCCGAAAATAGAGGGTTGGGTTGGGAAATTTTTTGGGTTAGGTTGGGTTACAAATCCAACCAACCCAAACTTTTGGGTTGAGTAAAAAAAATCCTTCAACCGAACCTAAACCGGACCATGTACACGAGATATTTTATAAGTTTTATTAATGATTACAGCTACAAGGTGTGAATATATTTTCTTGTTGAAAAATCTGAAGTCTTTACTATCTTCAAGTATTTCAAAAATCGTGTTGAGAGAGAGACTGGAGATTTTATTCGTTGCTTACGCACATATAGGTGTGGAGAGTTGACCTCCCACGGGCTCAATATTTTTTCCAAAACTAATGGTATCAGTAGACAACTTACTGCAGCCTACACTCCCCAACAAAATAGTGTAACTAAGCACAAGAACAAAGCAATCATGAACATGGTTAGAAGTATATTATCAGAGAAGCAAGATCCAAAGAATTTCTGGCCATAAGCAGCAAACTAGACAATGCCATGCTCAACAGAAGTCTAATGTTGATTATTTTTGAGTTTTTGGATGCATTGGATATGTTCATGTATCAGATGGTAAGAAAAAGAAGTGAGATGTTAAAAGTTTTCAGTGTGTACTGCTAGGGATGAGTGAAGAGTCTAAAGCATATAGACTCTATGATCCAGTGTCCAAGAAGATAATTGTAAGCATAGATGTGATTTTTGAAGAAAACAAGTGTTAGAATTGGAGGAAAAGTAATGAAGAAGCTAGACTTGATACTCTCGAATGGAAAGATAGTAATATAGAAGGAAGCGAACATGACCAAAGTGAGGAAGAATCTGAAGAGTAGGTGGTAGCAGAAGAAGAAGGGGAAGTTAGTATATCTTCCAGTGAGTCATTTGAATCAAATTAACATCTGAAGTGAGCACATCCGAAGTGAGAAACAGAAGAGCACTATTATGGATGAAAGATTATGTGAGCGGGGGAGAATTTTCTGAAGAAGCTGAGCACAGCAATTCAGTTATATTAACCTTAACAACAGATTCGACTACCTTTGAAGAAATTGTTCAAAGTTCAAAATGGAGAGCTGCAATGGACTTGGAGATAGACCTTCAAACGAAATGAGACTTGGGAGTTGACAGATTTGCCTAAAGGAATGAAGAAGATTGGAATAAAGTGGGTTTTCAAAACCAAACTCAATGCAAATGGTGAAGTTGACAAGTATAAGGCTAGGTTGGTAGAAAAAGATTATGCACAACAACATGGTATAGACTATACCTAGGTGTTTGCATCTGTGGCTAGGTGGGATACTATTCGAATGATAATTGTTTTAGGGTTTCTAAATAGTTGGAACGTGTATCAGCTTGACGTGAAAAGTGCTTTCTTAGCCGTCTTTGTTGAGCAACCACAAAGTTAGGAGAACAAAGGTCAAGAATACAAGGTATGTAAATTGAAGAAGACATTATATGGCCTTAAACAAGGCCCACGTGCATGGTACAATCAAATTGAAGCCCATTTTGTCAAAGAAGAATTTGAAAGGTGCAACTATCACCATACTTTATTCATACAAACAGGAGATAGAGATAAAATTTTGATTATTAGTTTCTATGTTGACGATCAAATTTTTACCGGTAATGATGAGAGCATGTTTGTTAAGGTCAATAATTCTATGAAACTTGAATTTGAAATGACTGATTTAGGAAAAATTAAATATTTTCTCGAGGTAGAGATTTTACAAAATCCTGAAGGCATTTACATTAGTATGAGAAAGTATGCAAAAAAAAAGTTTTGGAGAAATTTAGGATGGAAAAAAGTAATTGTGTGAAAAACCCTAGTATTCCTAGGGTTAGACTGATAAAGGATGAAGGAGTCAAGGTCAATGCTATCATTTATAAACAATTGATTGGAAGCCTTATGTATCTAACTGCAACAAGGTCGGATTTAATGTATGTAGTGTCTCTCATTAGCTGATTTATGGCAAGTCCAACTAAGTTGCATTTGAAAGCTGCAAAAACGGTATTGAGATACTTTAAAGGTATTGTAGATTTGGGAGTCCTTTATCGAAAAAGGGGTACAAGGAGAGTTGATAGCATATACTGACAATGATTATGCAGGAGATATAGATGACAGAAAAAGCACATTTGGTTATGTGTTTTTACTCGGTGATGGAGCTGTGTCTTGGTCTTCCAAAAAAATAACCTGTAGTTATTTTGTCCACTACTGAAGCAAAATTTGTGGCAGCCGTGTCTTGTGCTTGTCAAGGGGGTGTGGATGAGGAGAGTTTTGAAAAAACTTGGTTATTTTCAGGACAAGTGTATCACTATGTTATGTGATAACAGTTCCACTATTAAGCTATCCAAGAATCCAATCATGCATGGACGTAGCAAACAAATTGATGTGAGGTTTCATTTCTTGCGAATTTGACCAAAGATGGAGTTATTGAGCTGAAGCATTGTGTCACACAAGAACAAGTTGCAGATATTATGACAAAACCACTAAAGGTGGATGCATTCATAAAATTACATGAGTCAATGGGTATGTGTGTAGTACCACAAGTAAACTGAAAGCATCCCCCAATTAGTTTATGGGAGAAATTGTTCAAAATGGTCATATAGACCATATCTTTAGGGTTGAAATGACTAGCTTATCCTATTTCTTTAAGAATCTTAGGACCACTAAATTAATTATTGGGTTGTTGATTTTTATTTTTATTTTTTGAGTTTACTAACTTTATCTTTGCTGAATTCATTAGTTTGTAAGGCTATAAAAGCCAACCAAGTTGATTTGTTTTACAATGCAATTGACTTCAGAGTTTCATTTAGAGTTAGTTTGTGTGTGTTGTAGCACCCCGAGTAAGTATATATAAAATAAATAAATAAAAAGGGGGAAAGAAAGGGGAAGACGTGTGGCAGACAATATAGTACACTGCCGTCAGCCGTGCGTCAAAAGTTTGGCGGTGAAAGGACTCAGCTGCTGATTTTCGATGCCACTTTACAAAAAAAAAACAAAAAAGAAAAAAAAAGGGAAACAGACAAGGATTTAAGGAGGGGTCGAGCTGGGTGGAAGGACACCATTCAGCAGAAAGCCTTGCACCTGAGAATGCCAGAAACCTTGATTGTGTGTGAACGGAGAGAGACAGAAGATCGGAGTTTTGTCTAGATCTACGCGGGACGGTGATTGTCGGAAGAATCGAGAAGGGAGACAGAAGGAAAAAAAAAAAAAAAGAACAGTCGGCGATCGCAAAGGTAAGAAGAAAAAAAATGGGGGGAAATTGGGGAAGAGGAAGGCTGCCTTTCCCCCGCGCAGCCCGACCCGACATGGACGCGCGACCCATCAAGGGTGTGCGACCAGCTCGTGCCGCCTGGACGTGTGGCCCAGTGGGGGCCCAGCATAGGACGGCCGGCCTAGTGCAGTCTGATTGAGCTGAGCTCTTTTTGTGTAATTCATCCGTTTTAACTCCGATTTTGGTACCGTTTTCACCCGTATTCCTGTTCTTTTCTAACGTAGATATCATTCGAGGAGTTTAACAAATTTTGGAACTCGTACCGAACAAAAAAAAAAGAAGAATATCACGCTACCTAGGTAAGTGGCACCTCAAAACCTTGGATTTAGCTATGCTCATAGTAGGCATGAAATTATGGTATAAGAAGTATGTTTTAGAAGTTTGAGCATAGAATGAGTTGAGATGACACATGTTGAATATGATTAGGTATGTTTGCTGAAACTTTAGTGAAACACATATGCAACTACCTTCTGAACTGAGATTCATGACTAGTTTTCCATGATTAGATCATTAAGTTATGCCTCTGTCACGCATGTTACAGTATTAGCGGTTATCCGGGGACGATTAGGGGTTCGCCAACTAACCCTTAATCGTAAACCTGACTTGATTGTCAGGGGTCCGCGTAACCATAGAACTAGTCATTTTATTGTTAATGGTACCTTGTGGGGACTTATAGGAAGTGTGAACCTGTCACGAGTGACAGGGGTCCACGTTGGTATTTTAGAGTTGGTCCAGAGATATTGCTCATGCCTATGAGTTAGCGGTTATTCGGGGACGATTAGGGATTCGCCAACTAACCTCTAATTGTAAACCTGACTCGATTGTCAGGGGTCCGGATAACTATAGAACTGACCATTTTATTCTTGAGGGTACCTTGTGGGGACTGTGTGAAGTTTGCCAGTTAATTTCCTATTAGTGAACCTGTCACGAGTGACAGGGGTCCACATTGATACATGAGAGTTGGTCAAGAGATATTGCTCATGCCTATGAGTTAGCGGTTATCCGGGGACGATTAGGGGTTCGCCAACTAACCTCTGATCGTAAACCTGACTCGATTGTCTGGGGTCCGCGTAACTATAGAACTGGCCATTTTATTCTTGAGGGTACCTTGTGGGGATTTATAGGAAGCTTGCCAGTTAGTTTCTTTTAAGTGAACCTGTCACGAGTAACAAGGGTCTACAGTAGTACACTTGAGAGTTGGTTGATTCCTAAAATGTATGAACCTTGAGTATCGAGGTCGCACCTCGAGGTCCTTGAGATTTGATGATGAAAGAGAGACTAGTAGAGACAATTAGCCTAGTGACCTAGAGAACCTAAAAGTATTCCGAGGGCTGGAGGTCCAGATAGAACCATGAACCAAGAGAAGACTAGAACAAGAAGAACCTAGGGTGTAGCCTAGGGGTACCCACACAGGGGAATAAACCCCCACAGAAAATAAGATAACAAACACATAAGCAAGATCAATAAGACTTAAAAACCAAATATGAACTATCAGCAAGCTACTTACTGAGTATATCTTATAAAGTCATTCTTGCTACTTTGTCTTTCCTTCAGACGAGGCATGATGGAGCGGTCGGGGCGGAGGCGCACACGAGCTAGGGGGGTATGGAGTTTTGGGCTAGTGTCATGTGTCTCATTGATATGTTTTCTTACGAACCCTTTTCGTTTCGTTGGTATAGTTAGGTTTTATGAACTTCTTGTGTTGTGTCCCTTTGTGTACATGTAGTGTTGAGTGTCGGTATTGTGGAGTGTTGTCAGACGTTGATGTAGATGAACTGAATTTCCTTATGTGTATGCATGTTCAAAAGTTTTAAATTTTACGCACTTTTTCGTTATTTCCTAGTAAGAAAGGTAACGACTTGTGGCTCGAGTCCCTCGAAAGCGGGTTGTTATAGTATGCTCATAACACAACTTGCGAGTTTCTTCAGCAAAATTTGTTCTAACTTCTTCATGGTTTTTATTGATGCTTATTGCTACATCATGTGAAGGAGATCTTCAATATTGGAGAAGAAGTCAAGTGTAGCCAACCCAGAAAAATTTGAATACTCATAACTCTCTTGTTTCTTAACAGAACTTCATGAAGAAAGTGAATGTGTTTGAGGGCTAGAGAGGGAGAATTGGGCGAGGGAAAATTCTGCAACGCAAAGGACTAACTGTTGCAAGGTTGATGGCAACTGATCCAATCAAATTGATTTTCAATTTTAAGCGTGATTTTGATTGCTTTAACTTAGATTTTCATCTCGATTGTGATTGTTCTCATATATTTTCTATTGCATATTTGAGGAATTTGGGTTTTTAAGAGCTCGAATCTGTTGAGATATGGAGTCTGATGACTATCTAGTAAAAGATTTGGTAGAGATGTATAGGTAGATATTTCGTAGGTGATTAAATTTGTTAAAACTATATTTAGTAAACTGAAACCATACATGTACCCAATGCTTTCAAAACGTACTTTCTTCATTCTCTGTATTCTCTCTTGGTGTACATACATGAAGTTATCAGTGTAAACCTTTAGCCAATATTCTTCCTTGCATTTTCTCTCCTATTTCTTTGTGTTCATCTTGATCGGGTTTGAGCATTGTTATGCGGTCCTAACAACGTATCAGAGTTAGGCGAAATTCACCATGATCTATGAAGATGGAAAGTTCAAAGATTTCAATTGAGAAGTTCGATGGATCCGATTTCAATTTCTGGAAGATACAAATTGAAGATTATCTGTACCAGAAAGATCTTCACAAACCCCTATTGGGGGTGAAGCCGGATACCATGACCACGGAGCAGGGGAAGCTCAAGGATCGATAAGCCTTAGGATTGATCTGGTTGACGCTATCCAGGAGAACACAACTTCAGACATATTGATGCATTGTCGAATATGTACGAAAAATCGTCAGCTATGAACAAGGTGTACTTGATGCGAAGGTTGTTCAATCTACAAATGTCTGAAGGTGGATTTGTTGTTGGTCATATAAATGAATTCAATACGATTGTAAGTCAACTAAGTTCGGTGAAAATTAATTTCGAAGATGAAATTAAAACATTGATTTCGATGTCATCTTTACCCGAGTCGTGGGATACTGTCGTTGCCGCGATCAGCTGTTCCCGAGAATCTGAGAAACTGAAGTTCGATAAAATTTGAGATATATTTCTCAGCAAAAGAATTCGCAAGCGAGAAACTAGAGATTAATCTGGTAATACTCAACTCCTAGGGTTGACTAAAGGGGAAGAAGTACATCGAAGGGCCTAAACAAAGGTCGATCAAAATCGAAGAACTGTGAAAATTTTCAAGACAGGCCAAACGTAACGTGTTGGAGTTGTGGAGAAAAATGTCAATTTCAGACAGATTGTACAAGACTAAAGAGGAAGCAGAATCATAAATCAGAGGATGGCGATAACTCTATAAATTCAGCATAAGACATTGAGGATGCTTTCATCCTCAGTGTGGACAGTCCGATTGAATCTTGGATTTTGGATTCAGGTGCATATTTTCATTCGTCTACAAATAAGGAACGGTTTCAAATTTGAAGTTTGGAAATTTTGAGGAGGTGTATCTTGTTGACAACAAAGCTTTGGAGATTGAAGGAAAGGGGAATGTTCACATAAAAACTCCGGCAGGAAATCAATAGACATTACAGGATGTCAGGTACATTCTGTCTCAACAAGAATCTGATCTCTATTGGTCAGTTAGACAGCATAGGTTATGCAATAGATTTTGGGAAGAGTTTATGGAAAATTGTGAATAATGTTATGGTGGTAGCACGTGCCACAAAATCTGAAACTTCATACACCACTATAGTATGTATGAACATGATTGTTGTTGCTGAGAGTGCTTTGAATTCAAGTTTATGGCATAATAGACTTGGACATTTGAGCGTCAAAGGAATGAAGATGTTGGCTGCGAAATTAGTTTTAGAAGGTCTGAAATTTATTGATATGAGTTCCTATGAGAACTGCGTTATGAGCAAACAGAAACGAGTTAGCTTTACAAAGGCTGCCAAAGAATTGAAGATATTGCAGTTGGAAAAGTTCTACGTCACCTTCATCGATGATTTCAGTAGGAAGGTTCGTATTTATTTCCTGAAACACAAGTATGATGTGTTTGCCACCTTCAAGAATTGGAAAGCTGAAGTTGAAAATCAGATCAGCTTAAAGATCAAATGCCTGAATTTTGACAATAGAGAAGAGTACGACAAGTCATAATTCAAAGCATTTTGTTCAACTGAGGGAATTCGATTAACAAGAACAGTTCCTGGTAAAACAAGACGAAATAGTGTTGCTGAAAGGTTGAACAGAACATTAAATGAGCAAACAAGGAGTATGAGGATTCATTCTGGATTGTCAAATACATTATAGGCTGATGTTGTTGAATACAACAGTCTACTTGATCAATAGAGGGTCATTAGTACCCTTGGAGTTCAAGTTATCAAAAAAAGTATGGACAGCAAAAGAACTCAAGTACTCTCACTTGAGAACTTTTGGTTGTACTGCGTATCTTCGTGTTGATCCAAAGAAGAGTGATAAGCTTGACGCTAAGGCTATGAAGTGTTACTTCATAGGATATGATTCTTACATGTTCGGGTACAAGTTTTGAGATGTCAAGAACAAGAGAATCGTGAGATATTATGACGTGACTTTAGATGAAAAATGTCTTGTATAAGAACAAAGAGAAAAAAAGGTTCCCAGACAATGAAGCAAGTGGAAGTTAAGGTTGAGTTGTAGAATAATTCACAGAGTGATGTTGTTGCAGATACTCAAGAAACTTCTTAGAATATTGATGAGGAACCAGAAAGTGGAGCGTGACACCTAAGCAGGTGTTGAAAAGCTCATCTAGAGCTAGCAGAAGTACCCAATAGGTATATACCATTATTACACTATCTGTTGCTGACTGATGAAGGGAACCAGAGCTCTTTGTTGAGACCCTACAGTTGGAGGATACAACCAAGTGGGAGCAAGTCATGGATGATGGGATGTCTGGGCTTTAGAAATACATTGCTCTTTCAACTACTAAAGCTGAGTACGTGGCAATAGCTGAAGTTGGAAACGAGATGATATGGATAACAAACTATCTAGAATAATTGGGCAAGAAGCAGCATGAGAAGATTCTTTATATAGATTAGTTAGTGATTCTGGTGAGGAACTTAGTCTATCATTCAAAGAAAAAACACAGAAGGCGATACCATTTCACTTGCAGGTTAGTGGAAGATGGTGATATGTTTGGCGAAGGATAGAAGGTCCAAAGAATTCAACAAACATGTTGACAAAATGTGTTGACGTTGGAACATTCAGGTTGTGCAAAGCCTCAATTGGTATTTTGCAATGAAGATTCATAATGAAATTCTTGGTGTGGGAGAATTGTTGGGATATGGAGTCTAATGACTATCTATAGTAAAAGATCTAGTATAGATATATATAGTAGATAGTTCCTTAAATTTGTTAAAGCTATGTTAGTAAACTGAAACCATATATATATATATCGCATTGGGGAGTGCTTTCAAAACGTATTTTCTTCGTTCTCTGTATTCTCTCTTGGTGTACATACCTAAAGTCATCAATACAAACTTTTCGCCAATATTTCTCCTTACATTTTCTTTCTTATTTCTTTGGTTCATCTTGATCGAGTGTGTGCATTGTTGTGCGATCTTAACATAAATACTTATATTAGGAATTTTGGATTTCTGTGATTTAATAAAAAAAAATATTAAGTATGATGTGTGGAACCGCTGGCCATACGTTGTGACCAGTGACATCCATAATGAAAGGACACAGATGGGGACAAAGAACTTTCATGAAGAAGAAGACTGAACCGATGACTAAAAAGCAATCGCTAGAAAAGGGAATGCAATGCAGGTGAGTTTTTGTTGTGTGAGGAAGATGACAGCCCAAGGAAATCGAACCCAACTTGTCCAATTGAATCGGACCTAGCCAGTTAGCCGGTTTTGGTCCAATTGAACTAGACTTCCATTTTTTGACCCAATTTATACTATTTGACTTTTTTTTTTTTTTTTTTTTTTTGCCCGGATTTCAATAGTACTATTATTTTGACTCAAAATATGACCTAATTGAGGACTTCGGTAAAAAATTTAAATTCTTAAAGACCAAAACCAAGCTTGAGAAGTCGTCAACACAAGTAAGTAACAACATGGATTATTTTTCACATAATAGTGGTAGGGATTGATTAGAACATTAGCATACCGATTAGGAAGCATGATTATAGGTCTAATTGATCCATATATATTATTTAAGCCTAATAACTTAGTGGTTATCTGGTCTAGCATGATAACATGTTTTACAACTTCTGCTTGTATGTTTGAGAACTCTATTAGTCCTAATGATATGTTTAGGACTCCAGCATGCCTTATATGATTGTTAATCATTTGACTGAGCATATCAGACATTGATATATGTATGATATTACTCATAAAAGCATGTTATAAGGTTTAGACACCCGTGTTTGCCCAGTTAAAAGATTTGGATATTCGCTATGTGCCTTAGAGAGTTTAGAATGATATATGAATGAATATGAACTGATATTTTACGTTTTCTTATTCATAAAGCCTACATATCGACCCTATAGGCATTTCGGGTAGATTAAGTATCATATACGGGTGACTGGAGAGTAATGCCTAATTGTGAACTTTTCTAGAGTTGTCAGAGTTTACTTGATACATAAAGTTTAGTGGTCACCCTACGAAGGTTCCAGGAGTCGTATTGGGTATACTATTGGGGAACACCCAATAGACAGATACATATGGGGGATAGGCAGTCGAAGTACTTGTCTGTTCATAGGTTGATTTACCTCAAACACACGAGACTTACCCCACAGCCAGGTATAAATGCAATTTGACTCATGCACAATTAATGTAAGGTTGATGACGAACTCTGGAGAACGAAAGCATAAAGTTAAGCACATATGAAATCCTACATTATGGCCCCAAAAGGGTTAGGTATTGTAACACCCGCTCATCGATAATGCGATTAACAGGAGTTACCATCGACACTAATAACAAACTTTGACATCCAATCATAAATTTCCAAAACATTCCAATAAAAAACATTTCAATAACATTAAGTAAAATACTAAAAAAAACAGTTATGTTTAAAATGTTATTAACCAACAAAAATCTTAACAACGAAAACATATTAACATAAACAGACCCAGACATGGATTCCCAGTAGTCTCTAGCCCGCTGGTCTCGTACTCGGTTGGCCTGCATCATCTAAATCTGGAAAGAAAAGTTAGAATAATTTTGATGAGTAATTAGATTACCCATAAGTAGCGAACTTATCTTTCATGAGTTCATAACTAATCTTTTCAGGTGTTTTAAGTTTTATTCGCCATTAACTCCTAGTTTTTCTTACCAGGGTCATCTGTTCATTAATGAGGTATCTCAACTATCTCCAGCTTAAGTTACTGACTCTCTCTTGATATCCTTATCTAGAATTTTCGGACTCATATGTAAGACTCGCTCTCGGTCAAATACAGCCCGTCTACTAATTTCTCTAGCAGCCTGTTTATCTCATATACCAACGGTCAGGAGTACTCATGCTCTCTGACTTAGCATACAACGCGTTGGTCAGGAACTCCGCGGGAATTAGTAGACTATCATACTCATATAAATAAGTCATGGCTCAACAACCAATAAGCATATCCTAGAGTCATAACCTTTCCATTAACATGCATAACGTACTCACATTTACTGCATGCTTTCATACATTTATCATGTTCAACACATAGAACATTCTGGTAATCATTTATATCATGCTTACATCACAGGCAAGCAATCACAATGTATCATAAACATTCAATATCATCAAAGCTCATCTTAACATACTAAGCTCTTAATCAGGTAAACAACATACTCACATGTTGTAAAACAAGTTAAGAACTAGTTCAAAAATCGATATGCTACTAACTTGGTTTCAAACTCCTTTTCCCCTTGAATGAGTATTCCAACACAATTTCTTCCTATTAGACCTATATTTTACCAATTTCAACCTAAGTATAGACCAATTTTGATAGGACAGGTCAAAAGGAGTTGAACGGGACAAACCGAGAGCCAAAATAACTTCTCACGCGCCAACACAAGTTCAGGGGTAATTTCTCACGCGCCTGGTCCGCGCACAGCCGCACTCTCACTCGCGGCCTCCCACGCGCCTTGCGTGTACCGCACACGCGTCTTCTTCTTCCTTTTGGTTTCCTGCGATTTTTAAACTTTCCTATTAATGCCCGTTATGTCTCGAAGCCATATTCCATCTCTACAGCTCAGATTTCGTTCTGACTTCTTCTACAACTTTATAGATCTTCTAATTATGGTTCTAACAAGCCCTATTTCATAATTTATTATGGAATATGAACCAAGATATCGAGATTTAAAGGTTCGGTGATATGGATTTTTCGTTACCTTCAAATAACCGTCCGATTCAGCTCGTGGCCGTGTCCCCTTCCTCAAAGGATTCCTCAGCAACAACCTCTCTTTCCGTACCCTCGATTGACAACCAAACTTAAGCAACTCAAACTCGAAATCTCAGAATTTTTTTTCCTCCTCTGTTTTCTGAGTTTTCATCTGTCTGCTGCTCTTCGTTTTTTTTTTTAAAGCCTAATCAACTCCCTAATTTGCTTCCAGACCATCTAGCAAACCCTTCATCATTCCAACACCTCCGGCCCACGCGTCCATTCCCCCTTATGGCTTTACAGCTGCTTCACCGCTGCCGTGTTTTCGTTTATTTATTTATTTAATTTCCTTATTTACCAATTTTATTATTATTAATATTATTATTATTAACAAACACAACAACAAATAAATACAAAATACATATTATCATTACTATTTTAGGTTATTACAGTTATACACCCCTAGAGCAAGAATATATAGGATTTTAGGTACGTATGAGCCTTATAAGGCTAGTCTAGACTACATGTCATGGTATTGGCTAACGTAAGAGTAAGTTTATTAGCACATAAATTAAGAAACCGTCGTAAAGATTAAGTCCAACGAGAGTTTACAAGTAGGTGCTTACTGAATATCTTTATATTTATTATTGTTATTCTTTATTTTTTAGATGGAGTGTTAACTACGGTTGATGACAAGAGCGTGCAGAGTCGTACAGCTGCATGAGAAACCCCTAGATCGAGTATTTTCCTCGTGTCATTTTTAATATTACTTTAATGTTATTTACCTTGAAAGTTGTGTTATTTTGTAACTGAATCATTTGAACTTATGCCACCTTTGACACTCCAGCCCACATCAACGATGCCTGTGACCCAAATCGCTCTAGCCCATACTGCAATCGTCAATCCACCCAATGATCCATGTAGTCCATCCCATATGCTACTCCGACCTAGTAGGCATGCTAGTGGCTATGTCGCCCACCAACATGTCCAACCCACATCAACGACGCCTGCGACCCATACCGCTCTAGTTCATACTGCAATCGCTAATCTAACTCAATGATTCATGCAGTCCATCCCCTATGCTACTCCAACCCAGTAGGCGTGCCAGTGGCTCTGTCGCCCACCAACGATCCAACTTGTGATGCCATGGCCTATCTACGCCAACCCATGCATGATGGAAGAGAATGAATTCTTCATCCTTGTAAAAGATGCATTGGGAACTCGAACATAAGATCAAGGCTTGTGGTAGCCTCTTGAACAAAATCTCGAGGGATTGGAGAGAAAGTTTCGAGCATTGGCAACCATTTTAATTTTATTAAGAATTAAAACAAAGTAATTAATATGAGAGTAAGAACTCGAACACTAAGTCAAAGCTTGTGGCAGCTCCTTGAAGAAAATCTAGAGGAATTGGAGAGAAATTTCAAGCATTATGAACCATTTTGATTTTATTAAGAATTAAAATAAAGTAATTAATATGAGAGTAAAGACTCTCTTTCGGGTAGGCCTTGAAAGGAGAAGGAAGGCTGGAATGCCAACAAGCGTCTATTATTAAATTCACCCGACCCGATAGTACCCCATTTTTGGAACATCCAGTGCCAAAGTCATTAAATGGGTAAGTCGTCAATCTCTAAAACGGACTATGTAATGTACTTTATCTGCTGGGTTACGGGTGGGCATTTTACCAGAGGTTTCTATTGTATCAATCTACCCTTGTTTAATTCCTGTTGAAGCATATACTCAGGGGTGCAGGGCGGACGATTTCAAAGCGGACTCCCATTCATTAGATAGAGAAGATCGCCAAGATTTTGTGATCCGCTGTCGAACTTATTCCTTCCCATTCAATGGAAACACAAGATTAAAACTTGTGGGAACATATTAAAGAAGGCTCGTGGGATCCCCTTTAAGAAAAACTTGAAGGATTAGAGAGAAGGTTTCAAGCATTAAAAACCATTTTGATTTTATTAAAAATTAAAATAAAACAATTAATGTTAGAGTAAAAACGGAATACAAGGTCAAAGCTGGTTGGAATCTTGAAAGAAAATCGAAACAAGAACTCGAACCCAAGGTCACGACCCGTGGAAGTTTAACGAGTTTGAACCTAATTCAAATTTTAAATATTTTTATTTAACATCTCTAATATACATTAATTTTCTTTATATTTATGGTATAAATATCATAAATATATTTTTTGTTTTTTATATTTATTTTATAAATATAATAAAAAAAATTTTCTTTTAATATATTAGTTTGTACATTTCACATTAAATCTATTCTTCGGTACATTTAATATATCTAATATATTAAATCTGAACCCTTTAAAATTTTGTTTTAATATATTAAATATTAATCTCAACATTTATGTGATTGTATTTGTTCGCCCTAACAATGAAGCTACTTATTGAGTATTTAAAATGTTTACTATTTCTCGAGATAAAAGTACGACTCCCATGTACGGATGACGAGATCAGTTGAGGAGGACATGGAAACAAAGTCACGATAGTTAGATTTCGGCATTTTAGTCAGTTTTTATGTTAGGACAAGTCAATAGTATCCTAGTAATACTAAGAAGAGAATAGGTTATAACCCTCAGGTTTACTCTTGCCACACTAAATATGTCTAAGAATATACCATAGGAGAGATATGATGACAGCTCTCTACCATTCCTAAGTTTTGTGGCGTAAGCGGCTACCCTGTGACACATACTTGTGTCATAGTGTGGGGAGTGTAGTGAGACAAGCGCCTCGAGCAACTTCCTTTGAAATGGATTTTTCAAGGACAGTGTCGAACGGCACTGGTGTGCTGACATTGCATCTTCATCCATGTATGAGATTTGTAAATGACTTAGCATGGGCATGGGAGAGTCCACACCTCAATATAACCCGCATAGATGGATTTTGGGAGGTCCTAGTGATATGATTGACACATGGGTCATTCTCGATAGACATGTCTGAACAAGCTATGATGATCGATGACATCCCAAGACTTGGGATACATCGTGATATGAGGGTCATGTTGTTGGAACTAAAATGACAAGATGTGATATGACGTAGTACACAAGAGATCTTGACGGGGTCAAGTCGAGGCAAACAACTTGACCTAGTGTAGATGTAAGTTGGTTAAGGTTTTAGACGATTATTAAATATGCACGCGCAAGCGACATCTATAACCAAACAAGCTTAGATTTCTACATTAGTGGTGCTTGGTTAGCCAAGAACCCCGCTAAAGGTCTATTGAAGCCATAAAACTGAGTGAAAAATATAAATAAAGTTTGAGTTCTTTTAAAACTTATCATAAATATGTCAAGATCATGATGTCACACGGTTGAAAATATACGACCATGACAAATAACATCTACTTTAAAACTTAAACTGAGACGAATGATGTTATTTTTTCCATTTCCAACTTATTTTATTCTTATGATGTTATTGTTATGTTTGAAATGAATTTTCGAATATTTAAGTCCGTTTAAGTAAATTGTTTAAAAATAAATTTTCACACCATAGGGGTATTTTTGGCAATTTGATGTTAAAGTGATAACTTTGAAGGAAGGACCCACCCACGACTATAGGCGGACGCGTGGCATAAATCCAATGCAACACTACCAATGTTTCCGTACCAGCTGACCGCACAGAACAATTTCTCGTTGCGCTGTCGAAGTCAAAACTCGAGGACCTTAAACATGGATGAAACCTTTAAAGCCCTTTCCGGCCCGTCGTAGGGAGAGAGAAAGAGAGAGAGAGAGAGAGAAGGGAGAGAGAGTGGGAGCGAGAGAGAGAGAGAGAGAGAGAGAGAGACCTGCGTTAGGGTTTTCTGGAAATCCCAGAAATTTTGATAATAAGGTCAGTTGAGTGCGTTATCCACAGATATATACTTTTTTTTCTTTTTCTTGTCTGTTTGATTTGTTATTTTGAAGCTTTAATCGCCAAGAAGAAATTGAATCAGGGAAAAAAAAACGAATGATGAAATCGGTGAGATCGATTTGGTGTTTTGCTATTGTGTGTGAGAAAGAGGTGTGCCTCTTCTTGTTATCATGTGCAGGGAGCGAGTGCGAGAGATTTGGGGAGAGTGAGCGTGGGTCTTAGAGCGAGCGAGCGAGCGAGCGAGGAAGAGGAGGAGGAGAGAGATATACTTTCACTTTTAGGATTCGATTTCTCTGCGTTTACTGCACCATTCATCATGGATCGGAAGCTAGTGGTCAGTATTTTCTTCTTTTCCTATTCAGCTACGTGATTTTTCAGTTGTTTCTTCTATCAAGTAATCGGGTTTCCCCCCAATAGGTTTTTGATTAGGTGTAGGTTAGTTCCTGTTTTCCTCATTAGGTTACCGTTTCAATTCGTGTTACTTATTTATTTTATGAGATTTAGGTTCTTGGTATTCCATGGGACGTCGATACAGAGGCGCTGAGAGAATACATGAGCAAATTTGGGGAGTTGGAGGATTGTATCGTCATGAAGGTTTGCCTTTTACATTCTTCTTGTGTTACATTCGTACTATTCATTATTTCTTATGGTGTTCAAGAAAAAATTATTTTTCCTTGAACATAGTGTTTTTAAAAGCGTGATTGTGCACTCGAGCAAAGTCCCTTCCGGATTTAAGCCCAAGGCACAAGATATTAACTATTTATTTTTTGTAAATAACTTTTTCTATACATGAAAGTAAATAGTATTAAGACTAATAGGATGATGAATTGTTTAAGAAATTAGATATTAGAGTTTGGGGATGAAAAACCAACGTTTTTATGAATATTTTTAGTTTCTTCCCAGTACATTACTGAAAAGAAAAGTAGAGCTTCAAGCATCAAAGTGCCCACCTCTAGCTTTGAGGTGTGCACCGCATCTCAAGTTGGCCTTATTAAGGGTACCTCACCTTTTTGAAGCGACGTGCCCACTGATGGCCTAAGGCTAATTCTAAGAAATTTGTCTAACTATTCGTTAGGCCTTGTTCTCTTGAATGTAAACCCTTTTATGTATGGCTAGTTTTGTTTCTGGTGGCTTCTCTTGTTGGGCTATGGTTTTGGATGGGGCCCACACACACACACACGTATATACTTTTTTTGATGTTTAAATAATGGAAGTTTCTTTCTTGATGAAATATAATTCTTTTTTTCTGTTTTTTTTTCCTGATTGAACATATGTAGATTGTTTATGTGACAATTTTGTATCATTACATCTTTTTTTTATCTCCAAGTCCTTTTATCTTTATAGTCATGACTTTTTTCTATGTCAGGAGAGGTCAACTGGTCGTTCTCGTGGGTTTGGATATGTGACATTTGCAACTGACGAAGATGCTAAGGTAGGAATGTGTTCAATATTTTTCTCTTTTTGCTGACTTGATGTTTCCTGATGCCTAACATCTCTTTGTTGCAGAATGCACTGTCAAGTGAACACTTTCTTGGCAACAGAATGATGGAAGTCAAAATTGCCACACCTAAGGTTAGTCTCTCTCTCTCTCTCTCTCCCCTTTACTTATTTGCACCCCCTTACGCACATTTTCCTTCTCCAGAGGGGTCTTCGTTTTTTTTTATTATGTTTTTAAATAAATAAATCATAAGAAGTGCGAGTTCTTTGTTTTGATGTGCATGCATACAACTGAATTGGAGACTGACTTCATATTTTTTGTCAACAGGAGGAGATGAGAGCACCTCCAAAGAGAGTCACTAGAATCTTTGTAGCAAGGATCTCACAATCTGTGACTGAGGCTGCCTTCCGCAGGTAATTTGGTGTGATTTTGTGCTCTTTCTTCTTCTTCTTCTTCTTCTTTTATATTTCACCTTTTGAGTGAAGATTGTCAGTGACTATATGAAAATGAAAGTTTTCAGTTACTAATATAGAAAAAGGGAGGTTCAGTATATTTGAAAAATATGTTTTGAATTGAAAACCATCTCCTGGAAATGTCAAAATTGTTTATTTCTGGAACTGAAATGGAAGAATCTCATAGTAGGGATGAACGGTTAATTTTAAGGGGGATAAAAAATCAAATTTCCAGCCCATTCTTAAGCATATTTACTTCATCTTTCTGTCATTCTATACTTGAATTCTAGGGAACATGGACATTTTAGCTAGGGTAATATTTTCTATCCATATCGTGTTGAATGTTCCAACGATCTCACATTTGTTGTACATGTGTTGGATACTTGTTAGCACAATTGATATTTATTAGACATTAGTTGAAGATAGTAAATACTAGTCTAACCTTTTGTAGATTTGTTACATATATTAATGGTAGAAGTGTTAATTAAAATAAATAGTAACACTGGACAAAATAATATATTTTGGGAGTAAAATACGTCAGTTCTTTTTATAAGCATGCAAATATATAGGCTTGGCGACTTTAGATTTCTGTAGGTATAAAAACTGTATATATCTAGAACAATTTGTATTTTCAAATAGCGTGTCCTTCGTGTTGTGTCTATGTACTAGATTTTTAGAAAATAACGTTTCATCATATCCCTTAAAATATTGAGATTTGTTAAAATATACATTTTTCAAATACATAGGATTGGCGACTTTAGATTTCTGTAGGTATAAAAACTATTTATAGTTAGAACAATTTATATTCTTAATTAGTGTGTCCTTCGTATTGTCTTTATGTTCTAGAATTTTAGAAAATAACGTTCCATCATACCTGTTTAAAATACACAGATTTATTAAAATACACATTTTTCCAAATATATATCATTTTTATGCCAGAAGGAAATTCAAAGTCAATGAGTATATGCATTTATATGCTGAAAAAATTTGTTTGATATATTCCGCTCTCAAAAAACTTCTCTGGGTCCCTTCAGTTTGAAATGGGGATACTGGCAGGGACAAATTTTTTTAAATTTAATTAGGGGATGGATTGGGCATGCATTTCCTACTTGAATGTTTCCCCAAATTATTATAGTTGTATTATTTACTTAAATGCAACTTCTGGGAAAGCCGTCATCCTGATGGGATCGTGGAGAGACGAGTTTTAGTATCCATCAGACAGCATCAGGCCATGTAGAATCAACTAAGACATTAGTCAAGCATTTTGTAGCAGACTTGCAATGTTTGTCTTCAGAAATGGATACATGCTTTCATTTATGATTTGACGACCCTTTTTCTAGTATGGTTTTCAATTCAGGATAAATATGAACTTTACGGTGCTCTAATGTTTGTTGCAGTCATTTTGAGAAATACGGAGAGATAACAGATCTTTACATGCCAAAGGTACGGTTTCGTCTACACCAAAGTTGGAAATTAGTTCTGTGGTTCTCCTACCAACTGTTATGTATAAAAGTCCATCAGAAAGGGGATTTTTATTCTTATTTTTACTTGTCAGGTGTCCATGTACTATGCAAATTGGGAAACATACATTTTATATATTGATTTATGACCACATATGGTTCACCCATGCTCATGTGCAATCTACAATGTATTACTTGATGAATTATTCAGGACCAGGGATCCAAAATCCATCGTGGAATAGGTTTCATCACCTTTGCAAGTTCAGGTTGGATTATATTTTTATATTGATATGTGATTCTAGAGTGCAAGTTGTCAATTTTAGTTTGTTTATTCAATTGCTGAAAATGTACCATCCACACTGGGAAGTAATTTGTGTACATATTGAGTAGTTGTGTTTTCTGATACTGTTCGAATGGCATGATTATTATTATTATTATATTGAACCAAGCTTCGAACAGGAATAAGTAAAAGAATATAATGGACATACAAAAAGAGTCAAACTAATAGAAGGGACTCCAATCTAACAAAATAAAACCGGAAGGATAATTACAGAAGTCCTCATGTACCAAAGCCTACAGAGAAACTTAAAACATTACAAGAGAGTGAGAAACCAGACCTCCTGTATTTAGATGTGCTCCTTGGCTCCTAGCATTTATGTCTTGCCTTGTTTCTTGAATTTAGTCTGGAAGGAAATGTAGTGAAAATGGCCAATTGATATAAACAGTGGTTAAACTACAGTTACGAATGGTAGTTTAGTTTTTCCTTGCCTTTGTTTTCTCTCTTTTTTTCACTGATCTCATGAGGATAAACATCTCAAAGAAATGCCATCTCATAGAAATTCACGTTCTTTTCTTGGTTGGTTGACCATGGTTGAAGATTCTTGATGTCATCTAGAGGTTGTCTTCTCTTGTTCTTAGGGCACAATGGTATGCCCTTTATAAAGGGTGGTGGAGGATCTGGACCATATCCTTTGAATGTGCACCTTTTCAACTTGTTATTCGGAAAATTCTCCCAGTTGTTTGGATGATCTATTTATTTTTAATAAGAAACTGATATTTGATTGAGAAATATTTAAGAATCTACAAGGGGATTGAGTGATTTTGATTGACCCAGTTATCATGAAGGACGGAGGGAGTTTGTTTTCCGTAATGATTTTGTTCAATGAAGCATAACACACTTGACGGGTATTGGACACTCTTATGCTTGTAAGAAACAAGGTAGGAACTTGTTAGCTCACATGCGATAAACACTAGTTGTACTTGTACAAATTGACTACAAGTTGGGGGAAGTTGTTTGGCATGCATTGAACATTTGTTAACCATAATGAATAGCACATATTAACAGATGTCATAAACAATAAATTTTGAGGGTGGAATCGCATATAAATACAAATCTAAATCTTAACAACTTCAAATTTCTCTCATATTGTAGTGATATATATACTTTTAAGACTCTAAATTTCACTAAATGTATCCTTGGACTTTTTTTAAAGATAATGTAGCACCATGTTTTTGGGAAGTTTTCTCTCTCTTTTTTCTTTTGGATTTACTTTTGAACTTTTAGATAGAGAGTATAAGCAGTTGTTTTAACCGATTGAGAGTTCTTGGGATAAAGTTGGGACGTACCCACTTTTATAGTTCATTTTTTGAGTCCTTTTGACTAAATATTGTTGTGACATTTATGCCATTAATTCTTGGATCCTTTTCTTGTAATTTTTGTTTTTGTTCTTTACATGATCTCCTTTTGGTCGGACTTCATCATGCTTTTTCAAGAGGGCTTTTTTATTTTTTATTTTTCCCTTAAGTGTACCTTGGCTTGATATTGCCTCTCTTTCCTTCCAATTTTGTTTTCTTGACAATACGCATTGTATGTTTTCACATTTATGTAAAATTAAAGTGCCTTTTCATGGTTGCCTTTTGTTCAACGTGAAGGCATTAAATGTTGTAATTTTTATCTTGCAGATTCTGTGGAAAGTTTGATGGCTGAAACTCATGAATTAGGAGGTTCTACTGTGGTTGTTGATAGAGCAACCCCCAAGGCAAGATTTTGCAATTTCTACTGAACATAATATGTGCCTTAATTTTTTAGTTACGTATTAAATTTATATGTCTAATAAAAGTTTGCTATATTTCCAGGATGATGATTTCAGGCCTATTGGGAAAATGCCGCAAGGGGGTGGGGGTGGGGGTGGGGGTGGTGGTGGGGGTGGATATGGCGCATACAGTGCTTATATTTCTGCAGCAACAAGATATGCAGCACTTGGTGCTCCTACCTTATACGACCATCCAGGCCCAGTTTATGGGAGTATGTATTTCTGTCAGTGCCTTTGTTCATGTGATGCTGGCCTGGGTAAATATTGTTATGATGATTTACTGTGTTGTGGAGCAGGAAGGGAATTTCGAGGGATGGGAAAAAAGATTTTTGTTGGTAGGCTCCCACAAGAAGCATCTGCTGATGATCTCCGCCAGTACTTTGGTAGATTTGGCCGTATATTGGATGTCTATGTTCCCAAGGTAAAAACTAAATTTAGTTAATGCTGCTGCTTTTGTGAGAGTGGCTGATTTGAGAGATTCGTGATAGGCCTAAAGTTATCGTTATTATTGATTAATTGTCTCGACCCAATTTTTGAACTTCCCGGAGCACGGATTGTGACGTGGGCTGACTCGACGGGGTTAAAATACAGTAGATCTTTTTGTGTTTTAAAAACAAGAGACTTGGAAAAGTTTAGAACATTTATTTACAATTTTAAGATATGGTTTGTAAGTTCGGATACACAAGGAAACAAAATTCAAAATGATAGACAAAAGAAGAAATAAAATGGTGGAGGCTATTGACCCTAGGTTTAGATCTCTGTGGTACTTGCTCCAAATCTTCCCGCCCACGACCAACATCAAGTTGTCACTTGAAAAAACATGTAAAAACTAGATTGAGTATAAATCTCAGTAGGCTCTTAATCGTGTCCATGGTGGACGCTAAGGTATTATACTCTATAACCCGACAAAATGCTTAACATGGTTTTTGGTCTGAGGACCTTGGTCTTAAGTCATGGGCCTTAAGTCATAGTGCTTGGTCAGTCTGGTGCCTAGCCTTGGCTTATGTACTTGTATGATCCTTTGTCCTTGGACGAGTTTAAGGAGAGTAGATCTCATTGGGCTGTCCACTTCCACTCTATGCACAATGCTTAACACTAGTCCGGGTCCTCAAGCACTCCCCCTGGAAGATCTACTAGGTTGTGAACAACATGAACTCAATCATAATATCTATGTCGGGATTTGGATCAGGATTGAAATCCGAATTTGGCCATGTTGCTTCCATATTTCTCTGCGTACCTTGTGACATAGTCCGGGTTCTAACATCTTGCATAGCAGGCTAGGTGGGGAAACATGCGATTATGATGCACTTGTATCGGGAGGTCTAGGGTAAATTTGGGTATAAGATGGGCTTGAATAGAGTAGTACCCAACAGTTTGAGTGTCATGGTAGGCTTAGGGCTTGGGTTGTGCAAAGTTCTGGGAACCAGCCTACTTGGCTGGGCTCTTGACCCTGGAGTGACATCTTAGGTCATAAGTTCATGGGTTCTAGCACTAAGGGTCCATGATAATGCTTAAGTCACAACCTAGGCATAAGACGTGTCATTATGTTCACAAGCCCTAATACAAACATATAGGTCATAATCATGTCAACATTCCATGATCCCATGCACAATGTCATAGGTAAGAGTCACGTCTGGTTCAAGTCAAAATGGCTACTTGCTCGGTTGTGTCCAGGACCTTGGTTCTCGCAACCCAGATGTCCAAAACTCCCATTTTTCTTGTATAGGACCTTAGGGAGTTAATTTTAAGGAACCAAAAACCATTGGGTGAGAAATGGTCTGGAAGAGGGTTAAAAGCCACAAAAATCATGGAAAGGTAGTTTGGGTGTAAAGAACCGGCCATGTCATTGTCTTTGAATCTCAAGACTGAGGGAAGATGATGTACTGTGGCTTGATATATTTGAAACTTGCCTCCTGTAGTCTTGTACAATGGTTATCTCTCCTCAGTTCCTTCTACGAATTTGTAGAGGAGATGTTAAGGAAGGCCTAAGAGCTGGTTTCGTGGACTTTGGTGTACTGTAGACGGAGTTATTTTCCGAAGAAAACCCCCTTGAAAACCAACCTTCTTGCTGGAGCTATCCCATGGCTATCCTCTATTCGTTTAGGCACTTCTTGAGCTTATTAGCCCTTGAGTCCTTTCACAAGAACCCTCCTTTTCTTCCCCTTAAGCTGATGAGACAGGCCTCATGTGACGAATTTGTATGTAGCTTTCCAATTTGAGGGTCGAAGGCTATGGTTTTATGTGTCAATAATAGCGATTTAGCTTCTTATTGGGTGGAGCATTCTAGGCGTCCTCAGCCCTCGATCCCTTCATGAAAAGGTTCCCTTTAGTTGGCACAAATTAAAAAAGAATTAGTTTAACTCGGACTCCCAGAAATCAAATGGAACATGTCTTATTGGACGAATTTTTGTGTGAGCTTTGAATTGGATTTCCACCCTTCCCTCGAATATGGCTTCTAAAATCTTGAATTGGGGGATTGTGATCTAGACGTTTTTCAACCTTTGTGCTCTAAAGGAAACTTGTTGGAAATCCTTTTATGAAGCTGAAGAAAGTGGTTTGGGCTCAATTGGTGGAGTGCAGCTCCCAAATTTTGATGAAAACTGAGAGCAAGAAATCCAAAAAAGAAATGCTTATTTCTTAAGTTTGGATGATCCTTAGCACTTGTTTCTTGCTCCAAATCCTTGCCCAAGGTTCCACATACCTTGAAAGCTCCCGAATTGACCTGAATTTGGAGTGAGTTTTTGGAGTTTTTGCCAGAAAAATCCCCTCCATCCCCAGCCCCTTACCGACTTCAATTTCTAATTTCCGCTGTTGGATGTTTAGATGGCAGGGAATGTGATCTAGATGTTTTCAACCTTCGTGTTCTAAAGGAAACGTGTTGGAAATCCTTTTATGAAGCCGAAGGAAGTGGTTTGGGCTCCATTGGTGGAGTACAGCTCCCAAATTTTGATGAAAACCAAGAGCAAGAAATCCATCCTTGCCCAAGGTTCCTTATTTATAGCCTAGGCCTCCTCATTTTCCCGAATTGACCTGAAGTTGGAGTTGAGATTTTTGAGTTTTCGCTTTTCCTAATTTCCACAATTGGATGTTTAGATGGCAGGGTTTCATTGGTCATATAAAAAATTCAGGCGATGTCGACGGTTGGATTGTCGGTCATTTTAAAAACACTCCGATGAGCCAAATCTAAGCATAATTTGTGTAGTATGGCTGTTTTTGCGAAAATCTTTTGGGGCTATTTTTCAAAGTTCTCCTTTTCAAATATTTTATTATTATTTTTTCAAATTTTTTCTAAAATTCTTTTTCCTTATTTTGGGCACTTTTTCCTTCTTGGGCTGGTTGAGATTCCTTTTCTATAATTAATTAAAAATTGAAGAAGTTTCATGAAAATGAAAAATTACATTCTTGCCCTCCTTTCTTTACTATTTCTTTCAAACTTTTTTAGGGCCTTACAAAATCATGTTTGGGTGTTATTAATTTCCTCTTGGTCATTACAACTCCCCTTGTGTGTTACATTATTATAGGATCCTAAAAGATCTGGTCATCGAGGTTTTGGTTTTGTAACTTTTGCTGAAGATGGTGTAGCGGATCGTGTATCTCGAAGATCTCATGAGATTTGTGGACAACAGGTAGACATCTGCCTGTCACTTTGCTTCCTAGAAAGAATCATAATTGTCCATTTGAACATGTGCTCGAATGCTTAGATTCGAGTGTTTGTAATGCATGTTTGTAGACGATATTATACTTTTTGGGTTTGGACCCTTTCTGTTATTTTTCTTTTTGTTCCTCTATGTAGGCATTCTCTGTGGTGGGTTGATTCTTGTTTTTGTATTTCCCATTATGTTTTTAGTGGTTGAAACTAGAAAGTTGTCAGTCTTGCTGTTTCCATACACACTTCAGTCTTGCAGATGGTTTTACTTTTCCAAATCTATTTTTATGAGAGAAAGCAATACTTGATTTGAGGTTCTTTCTGCTGTTGGTCTGTCATTTAGGTGGAGTGGTTATAACTTTATAATTACTACAAAACCTTTAATCATGGGTCATGAAATATTGTTTGTTTGCCTAGTGTTCTACTAACACCTTTACTTCACTTCAATCAAGAATATAAGCTCACCGTCGCAGTCGGAATCTGCAGGTTGCTATCGATTCAGCCACTCCTCTTGATGATGAAGCTGGAGCTGGAGCAGCTGGAGCAAGTGGAAGTTTTATGATGAACAGCGCCGCAGAATCGTTCGGTGGCTATGCGGGACCTATGAGGACTTATGGAAGGATGTATGGAAGCCTGGATTTCGATGATGTAAGTGGCGCTTCTTCTGTTGTTTTGGTTCCAATTTGAATGAATTATATATTTAGGTTTTTAAAAGTTAGTTGGGAACATGATTTGTGTTGTTGTTGTTGTTGTTATGCAGTGGGGTTATGGAATTGGTGGAGGAAGGCCATCTAGAGGAGACTGGAGGTATCGGCCATACTGAAGAATTGGCCTATAATACTATCTATGAGGAAGAAAGATAAATGTATGCTTATTGCATTATTTATTTATGCTTTGTTTTCTTAAAAGAGCTGGAAAACCTCTCAATCACACGTATGGTTGTTGTTGGGAAGGTTGTGGTTAGAAGTGTTATTAGTTGTTGTATTCTTCTCTAACTCTGCTTTAAAATTAATCAATTTTTGGAATTCTTAGGATGCTTTTTTGGATGACTAATTAAATATGTTATTTTCTCATTCTCTCTGTTTCTTCCTTCAATATTCACTTTAATGTTTCTCCACTTTTTTCTTTTCCTTTTAAATTTTTGTGACAAGAAATATTGGTAGGAAGCGACTTCGGACTTGGACTTAGGACGTATGGACTGTTAGTATGGTTTTAAGTACGAAATGAGCATGAAAATAGCTAGCTAAGCCTAGGATTATGAATTAATGACGGTTTATCTCGATTGCATGCCTTAGGAGGACTTCTCCTAGGAAGAATTTGACTATGATTGATCTAAATTCATTAAGATCTTGGCATGACTTGATTGACCATATTTGGTCTGATATGCAAAGTACTAGGTGTCGACTTGATACACTCTTTTTAGCATTGCTTCTGTGATCTTTCAACCAGAACGCTGGGAGAAAACTTAATCAAGTCATTTTAAGCATTAGGTGAATAATTGAGTTATGGTCAATTTTTTTCTTGATGATTTTGAGTCGAATATTCATTAAGAAACACAAAAATTAGTTTTTGACTACTTTTTGATGGTCAATAAATTCTTTTGAATTAAGAATTGAAATAAAATAATGCCGATTATCTAAGAACTTAGTGACGTTTCGGGGATGAAATTTGGCCATAGGATTGATGAGCAAATATTGGACCGGAAAGCATAAGTTACCTCGTTCGTGCTTCCTTCCTGCTACCATCTTCGGAGGATGCCCTCCTATCTCCAAATTGAGCTTCTTTTGGGCCGACTTTTTTTCTACGATTTTCATTTAAACTTTTTGATGCATTATTAATAAGTAGTTCCTAGAAGCCATTTAGTATATTCAAAATGAGATGTACTAAAACCACAATTATGAGAGAAAAAAAAAAAATAGCAATATTTGTATGACCTTTCAATTGTAGCAATATTTGTATGACCTTTCAATTGAAACCTTAAACGAAAACCCTGATTAGATCATCAAGTGTTAGTGGAAAGTTGAGTTATGGTTTAACAATTTTCGATATTATTGTGATGTGAGCATGTTATGCTGTGAAACTCGATATGTTAGGTTATATTGTAATTATGAGATAACTATGTTATGGAACATCTTGTTGACCCATTATGCCGTATGGAATGATGTGTTATATCATATTATACACTACATTAGGATTTACAGGAAATGATTAAGTTATGTATAAAATGAACGATGGTATAACTTGTGTTATAATACATGCCATAATTTTAAACTATGGGGACTTCATGCATGTTGTGCTTTCCTACTATGATTAGTATGAACGCATACACTATGATATTATGATATGATATTCTGCACACCATGATACTAAATGTGCTCCCTTCCCTCCACAGTATACCAATAACATGAGTGTATGCTAGTCGAAGGCCAGGTCCAAGAGTACGTATACAAGCTTGCTTGGAGGTTCATGTGCGCGTACTTGGGTTGTGTTTAGAGAAAGTACTACACATCTGATTTTGCCCGGATTGGAAGTAGAGACCAAGACCATGTTTTGATGTTTTATGAAATGATAGGTCCCAAACATGGTTGTGTGCGATTGTATTTTTAGGGTTGCTCTGCCTTTAGAGGGGTGATAGGTCCCAGACTCGTTGTACTATAAACTCGCCTTTAGAGGGGTAAGGGACCACATGGGTAGACTGAGTAGCTGGTAGACACATAAGGTTGCTCTCCTAAATCCTGATTGTTTGGTTTTTCTTATGGAAGGGTCACCGGTTAACCTAACACAGATGTATTCAGACGAGATGACATACTGTCCAATGAGATGTGATGAGGCTGCGCCTCAAACAAGGATACCGAATGTTCACTATTGGAGCTATGTAAGCATACTAAGCATGAGAACATAAAGTTTGTTCACCCCGAGATGAGATTAGTCGTCCAGGAGATTTGCGACGCTAAAACTTGGTGGGCAGATTTCAAACCCAGATAGGGTCTACGATACATAAGAGAATTGCTCAGAACTTTGAGACCTATTTAGAAGCTCAGATAGCTGTGGATTAGACCCGAACTCCTTAGAGCAAAAAAAAAAAAAAAAAAAAAAAAAAAAAAAAAAAAAAAA
>NW_019268596.1:636059-658332 GCF_002738365.1 Cucurbita moschata | reverse complement strand
AAAAAAAAAAAAAAAAAAAAAAAAAAAAAAAAAAAAAAAAAAAACTTGTGGTAACTTACTAGATTAAAGATGTAATGATGACGTACAAGTAGGTTTCTTACTGATTTTGTTTCTACTCACCAATTTTTCATTTTTTTCAAGTATACGTAGGTTGTCAATTGAGGTGAAGGAACGTTAAAGAGAGCTGTGTAGTCACACATGGAAGTCATTCTGAGTGTCAACCTATCTTTATATTTGTGTTTTATGTATTTCATTTTGTAATTGTAATTCCAAACTCATTTTTCTCTTTGTAATAAATTTGAATAGGAGATCAAATTTCATTTTGTATTTAGTTGTGGTATTGTTTGTATTTATTTACTTTAAATTTTATCGGATTTTCATATTATATTTTTATTTCACTTTTATTTTTATCTTTTTAGTCAGAAATTAAAATCGGGAAAATTTTGTCATTAAGTGTCCATAGTGCTCAAATCAAGATCCTTGTTTCACCTCATAGTTTTGGAGAAGCGTCCTTTAATAGACTTTGAGTTCGTGACTTTCAGTATGACATTTCACCTATAAACAGATGGACAAACTAAACATCTGAACTAGACCCTAAAGGATATATTGTGGGTATGTATACTGGACTATGCAGGTAGCTGGGAAACTCACTTGAACCTCATGGAGTTCGTGTATGATAATAGTTATCAAGCGGCGATTGACATGACACCATTTGAGGCCATGTATATGAAAAAGTGTTGGTCCACAGTATGTTGGGATAAAGTTGGAGAGCACAAGTTGATGGGTCTAGACCTAGTTCAAGCTACTAACGAGGTTATCCAAAAGATAAGAGTTAGGATCCATATGGCTCAAAGTAGGAAAAAGAGTTATGTCGATGTGTGATGAAGGATCTAGAGTTGGCCATTAAGGTATTCCCAAAGGTAGCACTTATGAAGGGCATCCTCCAATTTGGGTGAAAAGGTAAGTTGAGTCCATGCTTCATCGGACCGTTTAGGATTTTAGAGTGAGTTGGGCAAATCGCTTACGGCTTGGCATTACCACTTACTCTTTTTGGAGCCAGAATGTATTCCATGTGTCCATGCTACAACGATACATAACAGACCCGTCTCAAGTGATAGATTTTGAATCCCTACAACTAGACGAGAGTTTGAGTTATGAAGAGAAATCCATAAAGATCTTGACTAGGGAAGTAAAGTGGTATGAAGTCGAGCAATTACATTTGTCAAGGTATTGTGGCGAAAGAAAACCATTGGCGGAGCCCATTCCCCACAATCGCCACAAAACCTTCTTTCAGTACATCCAGCCCAAGAACGTCACTGGCGCCTCCCCTTAATCAAGGCTCAACTCCTTCTGTGGAAGCCTCGAACAAAATATACCCTTTGTTCAACATTTGAGAATTTTACTTCCATGTCATTGAACGCCCATGTCATTGAACTACCCGTAAATACCCAACTTTGATCATATATATCTTGTTATGATTCATGTGGGTTAATACGCAATGATTCTTCCATTCATGTTGGCATTGTTCTTGTAGTTGAATAGAGAACTCGTTGGAAAACCGCTAAGAGAAATCATTTACGACGATACGCTTCATTGGTATGAGATCTTTTGGAGATATCAAAAGCAAAACCATAAGAGGTTATGTTCAGAGTGGACAACATCATACTATTGTAAAGGTCTGTAATTTCTAACATGGTATCAGAGTCGTGCCCTTGACGACTCTTGACTTATCTATGTCAATAGAATTCTCAAATATTGAACAAATAAATTGTCAGTCTCGAAGGTGTAGACAAAAGTGACTAAAGTATCAAACAAACAGTATACTTTATTCGAGGGCTCCAAAAAAGGAGTCGAGCTTCAATTACAATTATAAGATGAGTTCGATTTGGTTTGGTTGCAGGCAGGCAGCCTTGGGAATATACAATGCTTTTATCATAGTGGGTGGTGGTGGTGTCTGGACTAAGCCCTGTGTGGTGTCTGTGATGCTAACTATACTCCTCTTGGTTTTGGGTTGAGGAGGATGAATTGAAAGCATGAATATTATGTTTATACGTAGCAGATCGAGAAAGCCTGCCGACCGGACTTAGTCCATGATCGGGGTCAATTGTAACAGCCCAAATCCACCGCTAGTTATTGTCCTCTTTGGACTTTCCCTTTCGGACTTTCTCTCAAGATTTTGTAACGCGTTTGCTAGGGAGAGGTTTTCAAATCAAAAAAATGTTTTGTTCCCCTTTCCAATCGAGATGGGATCTCACAATCCACCCCTTGGGCCATTACAAATGGTATTAGAGTCAGACACCGGGTAATGTGTCAGCGACGACTCTGGGACACCAAGAAATGAATTGTGAAATCCTACATCGATTGGAGAGAGGAGGGGAATGAAACATTTCTTATAAAATGTGGAAATCTCTTACTAGCCGAAACATTTTAAAATCTTGAAGGGAAGTTCGAGAGAGATGGGTTTGAGTTATTACATTAAATCTGCCACTGTAGGTATGAAAACGTGTCTTGCAATGGCGAAAGATTGTCCATCTGGAACTGAACCTGAGTTCCAAATGGGTTGTCCTCTGCCGATAAAGAATCAATGTAACTAAACTCAAAGAAGTCAATATCTCCTCCTCCTCCCGATTTGGGTCGACTCTGGACCTCCTTATCCCAGGTGACCTCGGGTGACGTCGCCTGATCCGAGCCACTGGAGGAGTCCGTGTGCATTATGGGCACCGAATAGGAAGTGTCCATTTGTACCATGTTGTTGTTGGGCATGGTGGCACTAATATTTGGTTTCTCATCCTCTTCCTCAAAGTCATCAGTGGATTGGTAATGCTTCTCTATACATCCCTTCTTGTTGTAGATACGACATAGCACCCATTCGTCCAACTGCAAATTCATTAACCAATCACAAATCACTTTAAAAAAATGATTGGTTGATTGATTGATTGATGGGTGTTTCTTACTCTCAAGTTGTGTGTTTTGTTGGCAGCGGATCGGTCCACGTTTGCAAGGCGATACTCGTGCATGATCCAATTGGTCTTGACGCCCCTTGGAGCCTTTCCAGCGTAGAATACGAGTGCCTTCTTGATACCAAGAGTTTTGGGGCGGCCGATGGGCTTGTCGGCCCCAGTGGCCTTCCAGTAGCCAGTTCCGGCGGAACGGTTGGGACGGGAACCATTCGGGTACTTACGGTCCCTAGGGGAAAAGAAATACCACTCCTTTTCACCCGAGACGGCCAATTCTAGAAAATGAGAATGATATAAAGTTAATCGGGAATATATACGAATATATTTAATGACGATTGGACTTTCGATCTCACTTTTTTTCCTCAATCTTTTCTACAAGAAAAGAAGAAAAGAATACCGGGGAGGAGCCACGGGTCGTATTTGTAAAGGTCAATCTCCGCGATAACGGGGGCGGGAACCGGGAGGGAGGAGCACTTTCTGCAGAGGTAGTGAAGGACTAGCTCCTCATCGGTGGGGTGAAATCTGAAGCCTGGAGGTAACTGCACCCCAGCTACGCTCATTTCGCGGCGGCGGCAAATCTGATCTGGTAAGGGTCTACTCCGATGAGCGGCGGCGGCGGCGGCGGGGAATTGGGAAGTGGATGAGCTTGAGAGATGGGGAAGAATGAGAGGTATATATAGAAGAAGGAAACACGTGGAGGGGGGAGGGGGTGTGAGTCACTGCACACGTCAGCGGCATGGCGGGGTCCTTGAATGTCGGCTTAGGATGTGTGGTCATAAAAGGAGGTTGACTGTCGATGAGATGGTCAGCAGGTGGACCCCAGCTTGCCATTTAAATAATAAATTAATAATAATATTAGTGATTTATTAATGAAATTACAGGTTAAGACATAAATATAATAATTATTATGGAAGTGCGGAGTGCTTGCTTGTATCCCAAGTAAAGGATTCAAACCCAAGTTATTATTATTATTATTATTATTATTATTATTATTATTATTATTATTTATGATTAGTATGTTGTGTTGTGGGTCCCACAACTTTTGTCAATCTGATGATGATTTTTTCCATACATTTTATCCTCTTCTCTCTCTTATCATCCAACTTTCAACATTTGACAACGTTAAAAAGGACATAATTAAAATAAATTAGTTAAAGTTTTCAAGAGATTGAAAATAAAATTGGAAAATGACGCAATTATTAGAGACAATATTTTTGAATTAAAATTAGACTAAATTAATAAAAATATTTTAAAAGATTCCTAAATTTTTAAAAATATTAAACCTTTGTATGGAAAAAATATATGAAATTGACTTATAAGTTGCTAATAGACTATTTTTAGTAAGATTTTTTTTTGAACTTTTTGTTACAAGTGTCAATACTAATTATAAAATTTAATGGGTATTTTTTTTTTTAAAAAAAAATCAAATCTTTTTAAAATTGAAAGGTTATAAAAAGTATTTTTCTGTTGTAGCTTCCCTAGTTCGTTTTATTGAACATAATGATGTGAACAGTGCTTTAATAAGTTCTAGTATGCAGCAAGTCGGTCCGAAAATTGCATTGTTGGAATGCCACGTGGCTCGAGATTCAGGGATTTTCGTTGTAGCCGAACAAGGGGGAAGATCAAAAAGTGCATTGTTGGAATTGGGTTGGAACGCCACGTGGCTCGAGATTCAGGGATTTTCGCTGTAGCCGAACACGGGGAAAATATCATTTTATATCGATACTGACAAGATCATTTTTTCGGGCAATGGGTATACTCTAAGAATTCCATTAGTTCTGTATCAACATTCTAACAAAAATACTTGTATGCAGCAAAATCTCAAGTTCACCCGAGTAAATGCATTAAAAAAGGGCAAACTAACGGTGCGTCTACAATTAGTGGCGAACTCACGTTGGGAAAAAACGTATTAGTGGCTTATACGTCATGGGAAGGTTACAATTCTGAAACGTAACCTAGAATTGGATACTCATTATCTAAACAAACCTCAAACATACCATTGGGAAGTGATTCAATAATTAAACCTGCATAAATCTTTTTTTTTTTTCCTTTCATTCCAAATGAAACCCGTTTCAAAGTATCCATTAACGAAGGGGGAGTGCTATTAGAAATCCACCTCTTTTTTTTTTTTTTTTTTTACAATATAGAGAAATTATTTAAATATCATAAAGATTAGCATATATAACACAAAATTTCTCCACCGATTCCCTGTAGTCAAGCTTCTCGACCTGTCATTATACTTCGAGAAGTAGAAAAAGTAGCAATAATGTCATTCCGCCTAAAATTTGTTGATAGTTAATATTCTATCATCAGCCTCCACAAAAGAAAAAGAAAAAAAAAACATCAAGAGTGGAAAAAGATTGCTCTTTTGTCATGTTTTGTTTTTCTTTTTTTAAGGTGACGACGCCATGCAGATATTCCCTTCCTTTGTGGCTCACCTCCAATCCGCCGCCGTTTCCTAAAGAGAAAATAAGTGGTTGTGGCAACTGTGTTCATGCATCTCACCTTAAAGGGTCGCCATCCATGTGGGAGCAAAAAGCAAACATCCAGATGAAACTTATACCATGTTTTGCTGCTTTCCGGGAACCTTCTTACTTTCTCCCTTTCCAACCACCCCTTAATTTAGACTCGAATCTAATAATTGTGGACGGTGTATGGGATCTGAGCTTTAGCGATTAGCGAAGCACTGTAGTAGCTCTGAAGCCCTATGTACTACAATGTTAAGCCAAGGTAAACTCGAAAGAGATGTCCCTAAAGCCACTATGATCTGGGTTCTCATACACTGCTCGCCCTATTAGCTAACCAATCAAGATAATTCATTAATTTCAGCTTGTCCCGAATTCTATATTGTATGACACAACTCGCTAATGATATGTATCTGTTTCCTCGAGAACCAAATTTAGATGCACAAAGAATGATATATATCTCTAGTCAACTCACAAATCTCTTCTTTCTTACTCAAGACAATTACACAATAATTTATGAATGAGACTGAAACCTTCTTTCTTTGATTAAGGAATAGCTATTATAAGTTTCAAACCAGCAAGACTTGGGCTCATTTTCTTTGATTAAGGATACTGTCTTCTTTGAGTTCTCCCTTTCGAGCTTCCTCTCAAGATTTTTTAAATGCATATACTAGGGAGAGGTTTCCACACCCTTATAAAGAGTGTTTCGTTTTCCTCCCCAACTGATGTGAGATCTTACTTTGGGACCTAGTGTCCTCGTTGGTACTCGTTCCTTTCTTCAATCGATGTGGGACCTCCCAATCTACCCCCTGGGGCCCAACGTCCTTATTGGCACACCACCTCGTATCCACCCCCTTCGAGGCTCAACCTCCTCACTAGCAAACTGCTCAGTGTCTGGCATTGATACTATTTGTAACAGCCCAAACCCATCGTTAACATATATTGTCCTCTCTGGGCTTTTTCTTTCGAACTTCCCCTCAAAGTTTTTAAAACGCGTATGCTAAGGAGAGGTTTCCACGCACCCTTATAAAGGGCGTTTCTTTCTTCTCCGCACACGACGACGTGGGATCTTACACATTTGGACTCTCAAGTGAAGCCTAAGTCAACGATCCCACATTAGGACCAAACTCAATAAACCCTTCTCCTAGATTACATATGCTAGTTTCAAATATCCCATTTTCTAACCTCAGTTTTCTATCTTTTCTATATGGAATCATTTCCCAATTTGAGTATCCATTCATGAAGGAATCACTCCTAATAGAAGAACTGAATACCTGCATGCCAAATACGTCGGAGTCGAAGCCTCCTTTTCGGGAACCCTTTTCAGGAACTGAGTACCTACATGTTTTCGTTAGTGTACTATTTCAAATGGTTAATAATCCTACAGCTCAAACCATAAGGGAGAAACTCAAAAACAACTCTAAAGTCTAAACAATCAATCATAGAATGATAAAAAAACAGCGCATTTCAGGAGCTCTTAAATATCATTAGTTCTCGTCTTGAGAACAACAATTTTAACCAGAGATTCACCACACAGTATCATTCTTTTCTTACCATAACCTTTTCCTACTCCTTTCTACCATAAAGACAATTATGAATTCTTACAAAAATTTTACCGTCCAATCATCTGTAATCAACAAGTTGGGCTTCCGAAGTGTAAGAACGGATATGTGTCGCCCTGTCAGGAAGTGCAGTGGACCAAGTTCGATATCAACCTTTCTATTTTCTGGCTCAACTATAGCAGATTTTGATCCACTATGTCCAAGAACTATAATCCTCTCAATAACACTGTTGGAAGAAAACTTGATGCTACTAGAATCAATAGGTCCCACGTTCAATGATGTAAGCTTGTCCCCTGAGAACACGAATCGGCGATGGATGTATGCGCCTTGCTTAAATTCGAAGCTTTTACCGTCATCAATGTAAAGCTCGCCTTCTGCTGCTTGTGAACTATTAAGAGCTACCACCTATGAACGACACGAAAATATTAAACCACCGAACCTGATATTAGTCCACGTAAAAAGAATGAAAAGGGAAGATTTGAGTATTGCATAATTTGTTGAAGAGTGCCTCCCGGTAAGGTAACAAATACATACCAAAGTGTAGGGGTCATCCACCATCTGTGTAGAGCTCCGACGAAAGCGGTCTTTTCGGGGCAGTATCGTTCCAGCTTTTTGGAAAGCAGGGATGCTTTCTTCAGAAACCTTTAGCCGGTGGGTGATGCCACCCCTATACATAGTTCCAGTTCTAAAATCAAACCAAGACTGTTCGCCAGGCAAATACACTGACACTGTTTTAGCTGCCTACAAGTGTAACCAAATCATGATATTGAATAAGAAATCAACAATCAACGAAAATAAAATTCAAATAAAGTAAAAGACTAATGAAACTAAAGAAAAGGGGATATTATAAGTTATAAAATGTTAAATAAAAACTAAAATCTAAATAAATTTCACTCGAACTCCTAATATGACATCTTAACTTCTCAAGTTAAGGAAATCATTTGGATTGGTCCCTGAAATCAACCCCTCCATTACAGATGAGTTACACTTTCAATCAGATTGCGAGGAAGGTTTCCTTGTTAGTTGGCTCGTTTTGTTGTATTATTTGTCAAGAGAGCTAAGGAAGATCTAAATCACATTCTTTGAAGAGGTGAATTTGCGAGATCCTTCTGGAATTCTTTCTTTCAAACATCCATCTCTTGTTAGCTCGTCGTAGGGACACTAAGGATATAATTGGGGAGTTCCTCTTCCATCTGGTTTTTTGTGAGAAGAGTTGTTTCTTATGACATGATGGGGTGTGTGTTATTTTGTGGGATCATTGGGGAGAGAAAAATAATAGAATAAGACTCATATCAAGTTTCAAGTCAGATGTTCCAAGAGTCATCATCTCAATCATTAAGAATCCGTAAGTGTTTTTTATTTTTTTCCTTTCACTATTTTGTTGTTAAAGGAATTACCTTGGTATATATTCCTTGCACTAAAAGAGCACTCCCTACCATAAAAGCGTCATCATTTCTGAATGTAACTTCATCAGATGGAAATTCCATCCACAATGGACGTAAAATAGGAATACCACTTGTATTTGCTTCTCGAAATAGGGTATAGAAATACGGTAGCAACATGTACCGAACGCGTATAGCATCTCTCATCAGTTCTGTATTTCGTTCCCTGTAATAATGCAAGACAAATAACACAAAGTTGTCCATCACAAAACCATCATTTCTATCACTACTAAGTTTTCATCTGTTTTTTATAAATCTTTTTAAAAATTAAAAAGGGCAATTATTGAATAAAAAAATTGATAATAGAGAAGATTTCGTTGATTCTATATTTGAAATCTCATAAATCCAATGAATTGAAATCCAGCAGTCAACAGGCCACTTAATTATGATTTTTTTTATAAGAAAAAGGAGGTCTCTTAATTATGTGACATAAGCTAAAATTTGACAGATAGGAAGTACATGATATCCTACCCGAATAACCAAGGTTCTCTCCTTTTGGCGTCGTGGTGAGCATGGCCTCTAAAGAAGGGATAAAAGGCACCTAGCTGATACCAACGCACTAACAGCTCAGTCTCAGGATTTCCAAAATAACCACCAACATCGGCACCTGTTGAAACAACTTAGCCATAACTATCAAAACAATATGACTGATAGTTCCAACCTCCAAGAAAGGGGATCCATACCGGAGAATGACAATCCAGTAAGGCCAAGAGCCAAAACCATCGGAACAGAAACCCTGAGATGATCCCAATCAGCTGTGTTATCTCCCGTCCATACTGCTCCATACCTTTGGCTTCCAGCAAAAACTGCTCGCGAGAGCACAAAAGGCCTATCCTTTCCATCACCCCGCTTAACTAGCCCCTCTGAAGTAGCCATCTGAAAGTAGTATCCATAGACATTGTGTAATTCTCGATGTTCTACACCTCCTTGATGTAGAGAATTTCGAGGCATTGTAACCTAGATAGAGACATCAGTCAACAAATTTGATAATATTACAGCAGAAGAACACAACTTGTTCTTAACTACTTTTTTTCAATACAAAGCAATATGTGATCTGATATGATAAATGAACCATAAATAGCTAAGAAGGTAAATGGTCTAAATACTGAGAAACACATTACAAGGAAGAAGTCCTTATCGAATATGAACTTGAAGAAAATAACCTGATGATATAAGATTACAATGTCAGAAATAAGAGTTCTCAAAACTGACTTAAGTTTTCAACAATATCGTGAAAAACATTATCCTGACACTTGAACGAAGTGCAAAAAGGAAAACCCAAATTGAAGAGTTAAAAATGACATTCTACTTCTTATAAAAAAAACAACTTTCTATTTAGAAGCCCACCAACGAACGTGCCAACTCATGAAGGAAGCATTATCTGTAGAGAAAAAGCCAGCAAACTTCCATACTTCGAATGTAAAAGCAGTAGCATAAACTGCTGCCAAACATACAATCAGCGCTTAAAAGGAACCAACGACATGGCAAGGTTACTACCCATCTCATCAAGCTATAAAAACTACCTATCAATTATCTATTAATGGCTATCACCCTAGGTTACTCCTCCCAAAACTAAATCTTTCGATCCATCCCCTTCTCTAGAGATGTCCATTTAACCCAACCTAAACAAGACGAGGAATAGGAGAGGGAGCGGAAAGAGACTTCTCTTTGTTAGCTAAATGGGGCCAAAGATGGGCATTATATTCCTCGTACTCCCCAATCCCGCCTCGCCCCTCTTTTTATACATAAATAAATCTATCTATCCATCTATATATATTTCCTTTTTTCATTCTTTACTTACGTAGACAAATACAAATAAAAATAAATAAATTAATTAATTAATTAATTAAGTGTTATGGTATAATATTGAAATTTGAGTTTTTGGAAATTAGGTGGAACATTATGTTATATTTTTTGTCATGAAATATTATTGGATTTATTAGGATGTTTTAGGAAAATTCCGTTACAAAATTCTTTGAAATTGAAATGAATATTATATATATAGGAAAAATTTCTTGCCGATAACTCGATCCTTGAAAAAATAAATAGATAATTTTGCAGGGATGGAAATTACAATAAAAGGTGGAGACGGGGATGGGGAGGGCTTCTCCGTCCCCACCCACCCCATAGACATCTCTATTCCTAACCATTTTCTTACATTTTTTAGTATGAATTCCCAATCAACCATATTATAGAGATCAATTTTCAGCACCTATATCCTCAAAGTTTCCAGTTCCTACATTCTTCCACAGCTTCATTTGCAACTAGAATAGGATCAATAATTGGTCCCCCTTCAATAAAAGCATTCAGACTTGCTGATATTGTAGAATTTAATATCCATTTAAATCTTTCTGCTATACTTTTAACAATAATCATATCAATACTAATGCGCCTAAAATCTCACTTTTCTGCCTTCTCTTGTATTTACTTTTGGTTTTGAATATATTATATTTTACCAGAAATGAATAAGAGGAGCTGAGCCGTGAGATCTCACATCGATTGGAGAGGGGAACGAAACATTCTTTATAAGGGTGTGGAAACATTCCCCTAGCAAACGCGTTTTAAAAACCTTGAGGGAAAGTTCGAAAGAGAAAGCCCAAAGAGGACAATATATGCTAGCGGTAGCTTGGGCTGTTGCAAATGGTATCAGAGCCAAACACCGAGCGGTTTGCCAACAAGAATGTTGAGTCTCGAAGGGGGTGGACACCGGGCGGTGTGCCAGCAAGGACGTTAGGGTGGATTGTGAGATCTCACATTGGTTGGAGAGGGGAACGATGCATTTTTTATAAGGGTGTGGAAATCTCTTCCTAGCAGACCATTTTAGAAACCTTAAGGAAAAGTCCAAAAAGCCCAATATCGACTAGCTAGCAGACCATTTTAGAAACCTTAAGGAAAAGTCTAAAAAGGACAATATCGGCTAGTGGTGGGTTTGGGCTGTTACATGAGCATTTGATGTGAGTACATAAAAGGCATCCCAGTGATGGATACTCTGTGTACATTTAAGGAATCGGGCATGCAAGACACAATGGTAAACAAAATACGAAGCAAAAAAAAATGCGCCCAAAAACATTTTAGACCCAAGGAATAAAAGTAGACAGTTGAGTAAAATACCTCTGGACCATTGAAAACAGAAGGCTCATTCATATCATTCCATATATACAAGGAAGGAGTCGAACCAACATAGTTTTCAAAAGAAAACTTGTCTCCCCACCATGCCCTGATCTGTGGACTTAACATGTCTAGGTAGGATGATGAACCTGGCCAGCACCACCCATCATAATCATTTCCAGTAGCATCCTTGACATAATATCCCATCTTTGTTGCTTCCTTATGCAATGGAAAATAACCGTCCCGCTTAATATGAGGATCCACTATGGTAACCATGTGCCTTCCTTTGGCAGCCAACTTCCTCTGCATCTCTTCCGGATGGGGAAAAAGCTCCCTGTCCCATGTAAAATACCTTCTTCCATCTGTGTGATCGATATCAAGCACCAACACATCGTAGGGAATATCATGTTCATCAAATTTAGAATCCACATTCGCAACATCCTCTTCATTCCTATAATTCCACCTAGATTGATGATATGCTGTTGCAAAGAGCTGGGGCATTGCCGTAGTCCCCGTCACACTTGTGTACTGCCGAACAACATCCTTAGGCTCTGGACCTACAAAGAAGAAAGTATCCACAATGCCCGCCTCACTCATCCAAAAACTATCAATCCTACCTTGAGATGAAGGAAGAGAAATCCCTGATTCAGCATCCCAGCCAGATCCAAGAACATCAACTTGCATTTCAGCAGCATTCAACCAAAAAAACCCAGAAGTTCCCCGCAATTTACCGTGTGAAATCATGAAAGGGACTGACCCGTAGATCCCAAACGGAGAATCGTGAACATACTCGAAAACATCCAAATTAAACAGCCTATAAGGTTCCGACTCCTCGACGCCGGGTCCTCTGGTGGGCTTAAGAGCGAGACTAGTTGCACGCTCCGGTATTCCATAAACATAATCAGCATCATAAAACGAAACGTCGAAACTAATCGATTGGGGACCGTACGGCCTGGTATCAATATGTCCTCTAAACTTCTCCTCCCAGTTCTCGCCTTCTTTTTTAACCCTCAATTGCTCGAAATCGAATAAACCATTAGAATTTAAAGATAAAACGCGCTTACCTGACTTCTCACGCACGAAAACCTCAAAAGGATCTTGCCGAAGCACTGCCTCATAACCATCGGACAAGTACACAATCGAAGACGGCCTCAAATCGGAGCCAATCGTCTCGGTTGAAAATCGCTGCAACCAAAGCTTATTGCTCAAAAACTCATCAAGAATCACATCCGGCACCTCGAATCGCTTTTTGGGAGGATCTAAAGAAGGATCCTCGTCGATCCTGAGGCGCAGAACGCCGCCTTGATGCACAGAAAGAGCGAGTAACAAGGGCTTGGATGGATGATCTGGGTTCTGATTCCTGGGAAGGAGCGCGGCAGTGAGGTCCCCATCATTAATAGAAACATCATGAGCTACAAGGGAACATGATCCAGGCTTAAAGGCGCGGGCTCGCTTGCAGAAGGGAGTCTGGTTACAGCTCCTGAACTCGTCCTTCTTCCATGGGAGGACGAAGGTGAAATGCAGAGGCAAAAGGAGTAGAAGGAGAAGGTAGGAAACTCCCATGGTGGCTTTGATGAGGCACTGATCATAATGGTTTGAAAAATGTTTATTTATTCCTTTAATATTTTTTTTAATGAATTTTTTATATTATTGAGACCTCAAAAAAAAAAAAATTAAATTTAACGTATTATTTTAGTTATTCGTATATTTATATTTATAATTTATATTATTTTAAGTTGAATATTTTTTTACTCTAAATTTTTTAATAAAATATTTAAATTTAAATCTACATTTGGATTAAAAGCAGGTCTATAAATAAATAAATAAATAAATAAATTAGAAAGATATATGATAATAAATGGAACTAAAAATTGAACCCTAAATTTAAGGATAATTAAAACCAATTAAAATAAAAAGGGAAACTTAACTAACACATAAGAATTCATTTAAAATTAAAACTAAAATTGAAAATATATATATATTTTTTTTTTTTAAGCTGGTTTTTTGCAAAATAAAAATTAGAAATTAAGAGGATTTAATATTTAAAACACAATTTTTCACACAAATACCTTATATTAAAAAAATAAATAAATAGCTAAAATATTAGTTAATTGTCTTATTTGCGGTAAAATCCTAATGTTAACTATCATACTTGTTTTTCTCATACATTAAATTATATACTTATCACTCTCGTGAGGCTAAAATTTGGTTCGTTTTTCCGTTAAAGGACCGTTAGTGGCTTTTTGTTTGTGTTTCGATGTTGCTTCGAAGAGCCATAGGAAACAGTACTAAGGCTTAAATTTTGAAGTAAAAAAAGTAACTTGAAATTGAAACCCTAATTTGAAAATTGTAATTTCGTTGAAAATATTGAGCTATGGTTAATATTTTTTCAAATCGACAATTATTCAATCATTTGTTGTATCAGCTCTAATACTCGTATATTGTCCTTATCATCTCTTTCAACATTTGAATCTGTTCCAACTGTGTTTATAATAGTTTTTCTTCTGCTTTCTCTCGAGAATTATTTATAATATTATATAGCTCACAAGGGAAAAGTCCAAAGAGGACAATATCTGCTAGCAGCAAGCTTGGACTGTTACAAATGGTATCTAAGTCAAACACGGGATGACGTGCTAATGAGGACGTTGGGCCCCAAAGGGAGATGGATTGTGAGATCTCACATCGGTTGGAGAGGGGAACAAAACATTCCTTATAAGGGTGCGAAAATCTCTACCATAGACACGTTTTAAAACCTTGAGGGAAAGCTCAAGGAAGACAATATCTGCTAACAGTGAGGTTAAGGTCTGACTATTACAGATTTCATATACTCAAATGGCAAAAGTCGAGACGGTTCAGAATTCCTAGCAATCCAAATTTGCGGAATAAAAATGAAGAGATAGACCTAGTGATAGTGTAAAAGTGTTACCGTCTCATCAACTAAACAATTGAAATTTGTGAATATTCTCACCGTCTTCTACACGAAGATTAGAATATATTCTTTATAAAGGTAAAAAGAGTATATAGTAAAAGAGAACAATAGGATGGCTACGAACATTACGTTTAGGAATAGGATGCGTGAAAATCAAATAATTCTGTTCGGTATTATATAAATAAATTATTTTCAACAATTTTGTTATATTATTTAATAATAGATAACTAAGGGTGGTTAAAAAAAAAATCATTTTTTTTTGTCAAAATAAATTAAATATCTATTTAAATAAATTATTACTGATTTATTATAATTTAATAAATTAAAGTTAAATTTATTCAAATAAAATAAACTGAGAGATAAAATATTATTGAATAATAATATTTTTAATTCTTGTAACTACTTCTATCAATTTTATTACCTTAATTAACTTTAGATAATTAATTGTGGTTAGTTAGTTTTTTTTTATTAAATTAAATTAATAAGTATATTATAAATAATATGTCATTTTAGGGTTTTGAATTTATTTAATAGTAAATATTAATAAATATTCTTAAATAAATAATTTATAATTAAAAATAATTAGTAGAACAATCGAATTAAAAAAATAATTATATATATTATATAACAATAATAACGGTATAAAAAATACAATTTAATTTTTTTTTTAAACATAAAAACTATGAAGGATATTTAGTACTAAATTATAGTTTACTATATATATCATATTTCATTTATATTATAAAACATTCTTACTATAAATATTTTTTCATTTATTACTCTCTGTCCTTGTAATTTATTTAATTATAAATAGAAAACTTTCGCCTACCATTTGATACCATTTTTGTAAATCTTTTTTAAAAATCATTATTTTTCCTTTAATAAATTTACGAAGATGTATCAATTCTTTTCTCAATCATTAAAAATTGAATGTTGTAGTTTACATATATATATATTTTTGATCGGGTATCTATGAGTTATCTTTAGGGCTTAGTTACTTTTAGTATTTGATATATTTTTATAGATATAAACCCATAAGAACAGCCAAAATCTCGTGCAAAAATAGCGTCGAGACACCACCATTAGGCAATGCAAGGCACTCGTGTGCTCGTGCTGAGAAGCACTTGATCTATTCATGTTTTCATGTGGTTCGCCAAATTTAAATGTATTATATTCTAGAAATTTTATTTTTTATAGTATGTTTATTTCAATCATTAAAGCTAGATGTCACCATAACTTCTAACTGTAATTCTTATTTCAAAGCCTAGACACGATACATCATACTTATTAAGCTCACTTGAAGATTTGAATACCTAATCTCTTAGAGCGCGACACTTTAAAAGCTTAACGAAAACACTAATTTACCTACCGTGGATACTTTAGGAACCTGTGGATTATAAACTTACCAAAAAAAAAGAACCAAAACAGTATTGATCATTTTTTACGTACTAAAATATGAAAAAATGAGGCAAAAGAAAGAGGCAGGGCAGGCAGGTTTAAGCCCAATTTAGTGTTATTGTTACAAATGCTACGTACCTAGTGTTCTCCGGTTGGTTATTCTTTCCCTAAAACTGATTCAAGAAGAGCAGCCTCCTCTTCCTGCAGACATGAGATGACATGACATAACAAGCCATTACATTATAAACATCTCTATTTTTACTAAACCACACATTTCACGTACCACCAGCGCGTTAAATTCAGTCTCTTCGTCTATGGCACTGATAGTTGCTGGGTCCTCCAATAGCTCCTGTTTCCAACAATATTCAGAATACATCCCACATCGATTGGGGAAGAGAGCGAAACATTCTTTATAAGAGTGTGGAAACCTCTCCCTAGCATACGTGTTTTAAAAACCTTAAAGGGAAGCTCGAAAGGGAAAGCCTAAAGATAACAATATCTGCTAGCTGTGGGCTTAAGCCGTTACAGTTGGTATAAGAGCCAGACACGAGGCGATGTGCTAGCTAAAGCTGAGCCTCGAAGGGGGTGAACACGAGGCGGTGAACCAGCAAGGAAGCTGGGCCCCAATTGGGGGTGGATTCCATTCCCACATCGATTGGAGAAGGGAACGAGTGCCAGTGAGGATGCCGGGCCCCGAAGGGGGGTGGATTGTGAGATCCCACATCGACTGGAGAGGAAGACGAAACATTCTTTATAAGGGTGGGAAAACCTCTCCTTGGCAGGCGGGTACTAAAAACCTTGAGGGGAAGCCCGAAAGGAAAAGCCTAAAGAAGACAATATCTGCTAACGGTGGGCTTGGGCCGTTACATCCCTACTCCCACTTATACATATGATCCCCGAATTCATTATAAATCTATTCATTTCTTAAACTTTGCATGAAAGACCGAAAGCCAAAATGCAGGATAAGAATCAGCCAACCTCAAAGCTACTCTTCCACCAGTCAGAATGGCAGAAATCATTGTTTTTTTTTTCTTCTTCGTAAAGATGTTTAAAGCACACCGACCATATGCACTAGTTTTCCAAGCTACAGAATACGACCAGACAAGGAAGTGTTCATAAAACGTATGAAATAACTTACATCATCAGCAATTGTCAGTTGTCCAAGCTTGTCCTGCATAAACAAATGGGTTGATACACTTGATTAGTCGTCGCTCAATAGCCGCCTAACAACATATGATTTGGAATAACGATACCAAGCACCATGCATTTAGCAACATAGTGTTTAAAGGGAGATTCTAACAAAAACAACACTGCTTTCAACAATATGGCATAGTTGTAGCTAATTCATAGGTACCTTCGTAGCAACAAAAAGAAGCGGATCAGATGGCGTATAAATCATGTAATGTGCTCCATCCTGCACCCCACAAAAAGAGTACAATAACCACGCATTAAAATCACATATTTCAACAATATGAAACAGAGAAGACCTGCTCAGAATCTTCAGCTATCTAGAGAAATAATGTTCATAGAATGATTCATTCATAATTTTTGTATATCAAAAGTGAAAAAAAAATTGCAAGATGCATTTTGTAGAATAAAAGAAATAGTTAGAAGTGAATAACGATATAGCTGACGACTGGAAATCTAAATCGTGAGAATATACCGCAATCAAGCAACGGAAAGCTGAATCAACTATCAACTAACAAGTAATATAATGTTACTGCAACCACAAATGCATTCTCTGTTCTTGGAATATATTTGTTTACCAGTACTTGAAAAATAATTATGGATTAGAACATTGTTATTACGAAGGTTAAAAAATGTTTCTCAAGCATCATATTCGGTTTTTATTTATACAAATGCTCTAAATCCTTAGAAGCCAAGTTCAAATATAAAAGCAAGATGAAACTTCAAAAAGTATGTGTAACAGCCCAAGTTCAAATATTGTCCTTTGGGTTTTCCCTCAAGGTTTTAAAACGCGTCTACTTAGGAGAGGTTTCTACACTCTTATAAAGAATGTTTTGTTCCTCTCTTCAACCGAGGTGGGATCTCACAATCCACCTCCCTTAGGGGCCAGCGTCCTCGCTGGCACATCGCCCAGTGTCTGGCTCTGATACCATTTGTAACAGCCCAAATCCATCGCTAGCAGATATTGTCCTCTTTGGGCTTTTCCTTTCGGCTTCTCCTCAAGGTTTTAAAATGCATCTGCTAGGGAGAGGTTTTCACACCCTTATAAAGATTGCTTCGTTCCCCTCTCCACCCGATATGCGATCTCCCAGTATGAATGAAAATAAGGAAAGAAAGAAGTTATTGTACACTACTCTCCCTGTTTTATGAAATGCCATTATCTTGATGCTTAAATTTAAACAGATTCTAAAATAAAGAAACAAAAACATAGACTACGAAAAACAGAGGCTTAAAGCTTCCAAGTAGAAGAAAGGCATCCATTCTAAGCCCATTATTGTTATTAAATCCTTAAATTTGACATTACCATATCAAAGCAAGTGATCTCTACACCCTCATTAGGCAAGCCATCTACATCTACATCTTGTCCATCATCTGCAAAAGAATGAACATACAGCATTAACATGTAGTCCTGCATCTCTTGTTTTTACATATAAAACCGTCAGAAGCAATGAAACGTATTACCTAAGTATCGATATATGTATGTCTGCGTACATGAGCAGATACTTCTACTATTGAACATTGGTGTGTCTAAATAAAGATATCAAAGGGAGCTCTGTATTTAACAGCCTCCCAAATATCCTCCTCCCAAGAAGAATTGTGAAATGTTCATTAGTTTCTTTCTAGCCAAACTTCCCTAAAAAGTGCTTCATAGCACGATCCTGCCCCTTGCTTTGGTTTGGAAAGGCTAACCTGTGTGTAACTGATCTAGGCGTTGTAGTACTGACAAGGAGGCACCGGAAGAGGTCTAATCTATCTATCCAAGAGATACCACCAAAGACAATGGGTAAGAAAGCAACCTCCATACACGTGATTTTTTGTCTTCTATTATCTGTCACAGGAGGCAACATTGTGTCTTCGCCAGGCCTTCTACCTCTTTCATTTGTTTGTCATGTGTCTTCCTCTTTCATGTGTCTTCGCCAAATGTTCAAGCACCTTTAGAGGCGAGCCACATGCATGTCCAATCAAATCCGTCTCCTCATCACGCGGTGACGCATGAAGGCTCGTGGGTTGTCCGAATAAGCTTATGTTGATTGGGTTTGTTTCAAGATGTGTTCTTCAGCTTATATGCGTGATTGGATTCAATAAAATCCCTTGGGTTTGCATTGGGTTGTGCTGCTTTCGTCGTGGTTATGGAAATATTTGTGGTTCGGTTTTATTTTTTTCTCTCTTTTGAGGTTTATCTTTAGTTTGTGTCACCAATAGATAAGATGAAACATATAATGGTATCTAATGTTGTTCATCTTACTTCCAACATCCTATGAGATCATCTCTGAGATTATCTATTTATCTATGAGATTATCTCTTCAACATCCTCCCATACTCCAACGATTACTCAAGTATACTCCAGGCAGCCACCACAGCAACCTTCAAACAAATTTCCTATACCAATAGATTCTTCTTCATCTAATCCAAGGCCCTAGTGATGAGCTTCCCACTGCCCTTCTTAAAGGTAAACGCTTGTGTACTTACCATATTTCTTTGTTTGTTTCTTATTACCAATTGTCATCGCCCACATATTCTTTTATTACATCCCTTGATTCTACATCTATCCCTAACATTGTTCATGAAACTTTTCCCATCTTGGTTGGCTTAATGCAATGATTGAGGAGATAAATGCTTTACATGATAATGGTACCTGGGATTTAGTTTCTCGTCTTGCAAGAAAATAAAGAAATTGGGTGTCAATGGGTGTTTGCAATCAAGGTTAACCCCAACGGACCAATGGCTTGTCTTGTCTTGTCTTGTCTTGTTGTGAAAGGTTATGCCCAAATCTATGGGATTGATTATTTTGATACAATCTCTCCAGTTGCTAAATTAACTTCTATCTATTTCTTTCCATGGTTTCTACTCAATCTTGGACTTCGCATCAACTTGACATTAAGAAAGCTTTTCTAAATGGTGAACTTTCAAAGGAATTACAAATGGAGCAACCACCTCGATTTGTGGCGACAATATGGATTGAAACAGAGTCCACGAATGTGGTTTGGTAATTTTAGTCAAGCAGATCAAGAATTTAGTGTGAAGAAGAGTACATATGATCATTTTGTTTTCTATCAATGAGCTGAGAATAATATTACCCAGCTTGTTGTATACATTGATGATATTGTTATTATTCGAAATGATGCAATCGCGTATTCCCTCAAGATTTTCCTTCAAGGTCAGTTTCACACTAAAGATCTAAGAACACAGAAGTATGTTTAGGGCATTGAAGTCATAAGAAGCAAGAAAGTTATTTTCTTGTCACAATGGAGATATGTACTTGATTTGTTATCTGAGACAGAAAAACTAGGAGTCAAACCATATAGTACTCCAATGATTACCAAACCTGCAACTCGCCAAAGGAGAATTTTTTAAGATCTTGGGAGATATAGAAGATTGGTTGGAAAGTTGCAATTATCTAACAGTGACACAACTGGACCCAGATTCCAAAACACTTGGTGGATCCATTAAATTGAAGTCATGCTACCTTTTCTCGGATCCATTAAAATTGAAGAGACATGCTAGAGATCACCATAAAATGACTCTTCAGTAATCACTAATACTTCATTTTAGTGAAAAGCTAACAGAAGGGTCGTTTTGAAGCAAATTTAAATGTAAGGATAAAAGTGTAACTTTTGAAGTTCAAGAGTAGGTGAAAACCAGCTCTAAAGTTCAAGGCATTTTGTAGAATTTAACCTAAAAATTGTCGCTTTTATTAATTTTAGGAATCTAATATCATTACCTGTGCAGAAATCAAAGATGTCCTCTTCTGAATAGCAAAATCCTCCCCTCGCTGTATAGCAAAATCTAACAAGATATCACGAAATCATATGATGTATCAAGATAGTATGCAATTGTTTTCATAAAATTTAAATGAAGGCATAAAATATATCGTACCCGCTGTGTACCAAATGCATGTGTATTTTGGCAAGAGCATAAGCAGCAGCAGGGAGAATAGTTTCAACTTCATCATCACTCACCTGAGACATAGAACATGGAGACATTTTTTTTCCCTTGAAAAACAAACTCTAGATTACAGAATAATAAAAGTACATCCTAAACTACGCATAAAAACAAAAACGAGAGTCCCAGTACATATATGAGCTAAATATCCTTGAATACTCTAAATAAATAGCGATCTTGTATTGAAGCCATTTCATTGATTCTTTCGCAACAAAAGTACTCTTTAGTTGAGGTTCAAACCCAATGTGTTTTTTGTCCAAACATTCTGTTTTCTTTTGAATCTATCAAGGTGTAGCCTAAGGACAAACTTGATTATGAAGGTTATTGTCAGTCCAACAATCATCCCACAACATAATGGGAACTCCATAGCCCAACTAAACTAGTAAACCTCAGTAAGCGACTGTCAGCCTTTAGTGATATGAATTTAAGCACAACTTTAAATCACATTTCTAAACCGTACTTTCTAAGTGTCAGATTTGACCACAGTGCTTTATACTCGAGAGGAAATTACAAAAGCAATTTGAAGGAGGTTAGAAATGTGATTCAAGTTCTAATCTTCATAGATTCCTTGCTAAACAATGAGCGCTTGCACAAGCATTCTTCTTAGGAGACATAGAAGAAAGAAAAATATAATAACATTATTTAGCAAAAAGAAAATAAAAGGGACAAACAATACAAACATGAAATTGTATTTTCACAGCATACAGAAATTTGAAATATACTGGCTTCACGACGTGAATTAATATTGTAAAACCGTCCGCACTCAAGTTCATGAACAAACTAAAACTAGCGAGGAATTTAACCATATGAAAAGAAAGCATACAGCTGACCATCCGTCAATATTCTTGCTCTTCAATATTTGAACAGGCCTGCAGCAATTTTGAGGCAAATTAGAAAAGACGTCAAACTTTCAATGTGTCAATGCTATAGCATAATGACATGAAAGTAACAACACTCACGTGTCCACAGGGCAAAGCAGCATGCACTCATCCCCTTTTGAACTTCTAAAAATTCTTCTTATAACGCATTCTAAAGGCAAGTTATTTAAAGGATCGACCTGTCAAAAAGAAAAAAGTAAGAATTTAATCAGATCACAAATACAAATACAAAAAAAAAAAAAAAAACACACACACACAAACAGACGAACAAATAAAGATAATCTAGTAATTATGTAATTTTTCTTTCTTTGATGAAAACAAGCTTTCATTAAATTACTGATTAGTTCTTTTGGGAGGGGGTTATCTCTTCCCCTGCCATTTGGGTTGTTTTTTTTTTTTTTTTT